>NW_020438943.1:44994-133843 GCF_000699045.2 Agrilus planipennis
GCATGAATTCGTCTAAATAAAACTGTTTAAGTATAAAGTTAAATTATGCAAAAGAAATCACTTTTACTTAGATTTTCGTAAAAGTGATCTACTAAAAAAGGATTTTGATTAATTAATAATAAAACTAAAGCTTTCCAATCAAAAGTGCAATACCTTTAAAACAACTACATAATTTATACAACAATAATAGTAATAGTTTTTTTAATGCTATAAATCATTTTAAACTAACATAAACACCGGGGTAAACCATTTTTCCTTTATGATGTATACAAGGAATTTGCAAAAAAATTTAGAAATTTAGGCTGTACATAAGGGGGTAAAAAGGGGCGTCAAAGTTTGTATTGTAACATTTTTGGTTGTTGTCGTTAGATTTACCTGAAGCTTGTACAATTAATTAAATATCTATTTTACGAAGCTGCTGTTTGATTATTTAAATCAAGATAAAAGGGATTCTTCATGGCCAAATACATCAACAGTAAATATGCAATAAATGATTTACTAGAAGATTATGTCAAAATTATATATCAATTAACTAATTAACATAATCCACATACATAACATAATTTTCACCCTTAGCTAATAATCTAATTTCCTTCCCTAATTAATTATCACAAAGACTTTTTATATAAACAAAGCTGACTTACAATTTCAAACAATACCTAAATATAATAAATACAATAAATAATACAAGGAATAAACTATAATAAATTATTATTACATTTATTCTTATAAATTGTGAGTTAGTTTTGCCTATAAAAAATGTTACTGATAATTATTTAGGGAAAGAAATTACATTATTAGCCAAGGGTGAAAATTGTTATATTGATAACGTTCGACAGCACCTAAAAAAATTGAACTGATTTTTTTAACGTAATACCCTTCGTAAGTCTCATGTCCTTTAGAATCCTTTAGTGCATATTTATTGTTGATGTTTTTAGTCCTGAAGAGGACTTTTTACCTTAAATCAAAACGTTGACAATTGATCATACAGTGAATTAAATTAAAAGTTATTACCTTTACTAATGAAATTTAAATATTTTCAAAATAATGAATCGAGAAAAGTACAAATTTACAATTTTTTTTGATACTTGAATTTTAACTTGTAAAGCAAATGAATTAATTGTAATTAAAAGAATACTTGTATGAGTCATAGTTGTAGTAAATTCAAAATATAATAAACCTATTTTTTTGTAGTAACTGTTCATTGTCACTGAAACTACATTTTTCAATTTCAATATTTTTTTTCATAAATATAAAACAGTAAATTATTTCTGGAATATATATCGTGCAAAATAATAAAGGTAAATCGAACAATAGTAGCAGCGAACAAATAAAAACATCAATGGGGCCTCCTATACAAAAACTGAAAATAGAATAACCACAATTTTGCAAATAATCAATAAAAATTGTATCGATCTGCAAGAAATTTTTTTTGATTATTTACAAACAGATGTTTTCAACAGCTAAAATTTCTTCAAAAAAATTTGAGTTGAATATCTTACAAAAAAAATAGAGGCTGAAATTTGGTTTGTTTACCAAATATAAAAATTACAATTAGTGGGAAATAGTTTAAATAAAAAATAAGTTAGGAATATATCAAGACATATATTTTAAAGCGATTCTATTTAAAATTGTGCAAATAAAAGGAAGTTATTTTATCTGTTAAATGGTTTACAATGTAGTGTAGATAACATCAATTTTGAAGACCTACCTTTTCGTATTTTTTTATCGGAGCATCGCAATTCCATTTAAACGACACCACCTAACCAACTCAACACTCGATACGCACTGCGCGTGTGTTATTTTATTTTTATTTCAAAGCTTCAGTTCGTCAAACTTCGTTGTTCTTCGATTCACCCGAAAATGACATTAGAATTAACGCTTTTGATTGGTTGTATTTCAAATTGCTTTTCAATGATTTCAATTCAATTAGTTATTTTGTGTTATGCAACCCATTTTACAGAGGAGTATAGATGAAAACAAACACTTAAATTAATTTAAAATTGAGATAATCGTAATTCTGGTGTAATGATTTTAAAATGATTGTATATAAGTAAACGCATTAATATTGTAATTTTAAAATATAAATGTAATAAAAGTTACCAACTTTTTATTTAAACAGTTTCCTCAGAAGAACGCAAGAAAACGTTTACGATGTTATTTAATGGTTGTAATGTTCATTTATTGAATTTTAAAGTATTTTTAAATATATGGTTTATTATACAGTGAATAAAATATTAAATTCATTTGGAAAAGAACGCACTGATTCATTAAAATTCAGTTCATGACACACATTGCATTTATTTACACTTCATATCATTTACGATTGAAGCGGACAGCTTGTCGGGCGCTCTTTAAATACGAATAACGATGCAAGTGCAAGATGACGGGAATATGATACTTTTTGTATACTAAAAAAAAAAAAAAAAAAAAAATTTTTTGATCATAGTCAAATTCTCTATATTTCAACAGATCATAAATCATGCCATAAGTCCCCACAAAAATAATATAAAATAATGTTTTTGTACATACCTTATTTTGACAATTCTGAAGAATCTTCTTGGTTCTTTATAAACACTATTGTGGTCCCATCATTCCCATGGGTATATTAACGGGATAGCCGGGCTGACCACCTTGTGTCATCTGCATAGCAGGAGATTGGATTTGTTGGACTCCACCAGGAGCAGGGCTTGGTTGTTGAGGATCAGATGATAGGGTCAGGTTCATAAGAAGCTCTCGAACAGCAGGGAGTAAAGAACATTCTGAATGATTGCTCTGGAACTGGGCAAAGTGTTTGAGGAGCTGACTCGCAGCCGTCATTGCAGGCGCGGGTCCCGCGTCCCGTTTTTCTGCCAATTGTGTTATATTAGTGCTAATGTCGTATACCAAAGGCAGAACCAGAGAAGGAGGTTCCATACTGTTAGGATATTGGACACCTATACGTGTTATTTGTAACTGAAATGAGAATAATACTTGAGTTAAATAGCTTTTGAAAAGAAAAAAAATACTTACAAAGAATAGTATTTTCGTTCTATAAACGAGGACAGCTGCCATTCCTGTAGGAACTATGGGAATTGCAGAAGGAGGTATCCTGAGCATCCACTGGACAGACCACTTGAATCCCTGCTGTTGGCACAGCTGAGGCATCAAGTCCAGGCGCATAATTTGTACAAAGTCCTTTAGGATATTGACAGGAACGTTTAGCATACAACAAAATCCAAACATCGAAATTGGCTTATATGGAGGGGCTGCAGCTCTCGAATCGAAAAACTTCTCAATCATCTTTAAAAATAAAAAAGGAAAATTTTAGATACAATAAATATGATACCAATAGTACTTATACTATTGGTACTTATAAATAAATAGAAATATAAGAAAAAAATTCTTACTTGTAGTTCTTCAGAATTCCAAACGTCTTTTGATTCAGGCGTAGGTGTAATCTTTAAATGCAATGATTGCAAATGTTGGGTGTTTAAACCTATACGACACTGAAGAGTGTCTGCTACTTTAAAATGAATCACACCAGGCTCTGTCATTGGTAATGCTGTTAACTGGAAAAAAGTTTCATTTATTATATTTTATTCATAACATATATTTTAAAGCGATTCTATTTAAAATTGTGCAAATAAAAGGAAGTTATTTTATCTGTTAAATGGTTTACAATGTAGTGTAGATAACATCAATTTTGAAGATCTACCTTTTCGTATTTTTTTTATTCTATAAGTATCGGAGCATCGCAATTCCATTTAAACGATACCACCTAACCAACTCAACACTCGATACGCACTGCGCGTGTGTTATTTTATTTTTATTTCAAAGCTTCAGTTCGTCAAACTTCGTTGTTCTTCGATTCACCCGAAAATGACATTAGAATTAACGCTTTTGATTGGTTGTATTTCAAATTGCTTTTCAATTATTTCAATTCAATTAGTTATTTTGTGTTATGCAACCCATTTTACAGAGGGGTATAGATGAAAACAAACATTTAAATTAATTGAAATTGAGATAATCGTAATTCTGGTGTAATGATTTTAAAATGATTGTATATAAGTAAACGCATTAATATTGTAATTTTAAAATATAAATGTAATAACAGTTACCAACTTTTTATTTAAACAGTTTCCTCAGAAGAACGCAAGAAAACGTTTACGATGTTATTTAATGGTTTCATAGTAGCACGATAATGTTAATTTATACTGTGGAGAATAGATAATTCTCATAACAGCTTAATAAAGAGCAATTAATATTGATTATGTTATGTAGTTTTTTCCAGTGTGGNATTTGTATAAATTATGAATAGCTTACGTAATTTTCGTTATGCACAAATCTTTGTAACTGTCTACGCATAAACACGCATCCTAGGAACCTCTCAAGAGGGGCTAATTCAGGTCCAGGAAGCCCTTGTGGATGTGGCGAAGGGCAACAAAGGGTTTCCAAAGCTTCGTGTGTTAGTAACGTAGGAACCGCTCCGGCCCAGGACCTTTGGGGTAACACTCTTGACAAATGACCTCCTTTTTAAGGAAATAAAACGTTATTTTATTTAGTAAATATAAAAACGAAAATAATACTTACCTATTTTTAAGTCTGATTGAGGACTATGCATAATTGGGCCTCCGGGAGACTGCCCTGGCCTAGCAGGTGAAGGTCTAGGGACACTTGGAGAGCCAGGCCAGTTTGAGGCTGCCGGGGAAGTCATACTTTGTGACGAAGGAAAAGGACTCCCATCGGAATGACCTTATAAGCAAGAAATAAATAATTAGCGACAGTAATTAATAATTTAATTATAAAGCATACCTGCCTGTTGCATAAAACTACTTCCAGGTGAATGCCCCGGCAAATTGGTAGATGATGGTCCTGGAGACGAATTTGATAGCAGACCCCCAGGACTTGGCACGTGAGGATTAAGAGGCGAGTTGGCGACTAAACCGGATCCAGGACTGGGATGTGGTAAAACTGGCAATGGACTAGGGTTCACATTTCCTGGTAGAGAGGTAGGAGACGCCAAACTGAATGATGTGGCAGGACTGGAGCCAAAATTCGTGTGACTGCTTGGTTGATTAATATTTGAGGTGTGTGGACTTGCCGGGGTATGTGGATTCGAACCTGATGGTGGGGTGAGAGGAGGGTGGAAACGAAGACCAGTCTCACGTTGTTGAGCAGGAGATTGAGGTCCTTTATGATGACCTAAAAAGTAAATACGTTATTTCTAGTACTCAAATAGCAGGAGTCAGATAAAATTGCAAGGATGTAAACAATGAATTTACCTAAAAATCCACCGCTTCCCTCTACTTCCATCGAAATGGGCGAAGGTGGATTATCGTCTTCTGACTGCGATCTTCTTCTAAACACAGCACTTTCGTCAACGTATTTCGAAAGGAATGCTTTCAGCCCTTGAGTGGGAGTAAACACATCAACCACGTTGCTTCTGTCGTATCTGCTATATGCCCCGTCTCTTAAAGAAACTAATCCGCCTCCGCGTAATCGTAATTCTAAACAATACATGCCCTGATATGCCAATCTTATTAAAGTGCACGACTGAGCCATCACCGTGAACGTTTGGACGGGAACTTGAGGCCTCTGCTAATAAAAGTTGGTTTTTGAACATGTCACCTTACAAATCTTGCAACACAGATTACATTTAAGCAAGAAGTTGAATTATTGTAATTATGCTAATGCTAAAATGCTTTTACTTACTGTGTTGTAAACACCCAGTTGGGGTAAAGAGGGAAGCTTACTGATAGAAATGAGGGGTTCATAGGACTCATTTAGTAACTGAATAATCTGCGCCAAATTACGATGTTGATTTAGATGAGCTTCCAGTTGCTCCCTTATCAAAGAATGGGCATTTAAGGCATTATTATTTGCACCGAACGCCAATTTGAAAACCTTTTCACTGTTATTCCAATTTATTGATACTATTGCTCCTTTCTCTTGACCATAGTATAGAATCAGCTTACTGTAGTTGTAGGATTTTACACTAAACATATTTGATAGATTGTATTTGTCTGCAAAATACAAAAAAAAAAATAATTACTCTCCTAAAGCGTTTACTCATTAACTCATAAATTATAAAAAGATATGTCACCTGAAGAAAGGTATTCGCTGAGATCATGTACAATCATGTACAAATGTACAATTTGATACCAGTCATCTAACAACGAGTCAACAGTCCGAGTAATGGTGTCTATAGTTCCCATATCATATTGAAAATATACTGGTCTACGATTACCTGGAAAAGAAAAATAATAAAATAGAAATAAATGCAAAACAAAAATGAATTAGAATTTCCTATTTAATTTAAAATTACATAAAACTGCTCCTACCTTGTTCTTTAGGATGACTGCTTATTAAGGGACTGGAATAGAAAACAAATTCTGTCATCCAGCTTTTTTGCATTCCTTTGCTTTGAACCCTGATTGAAACCGATAACATTCTCTTAAGTAAAGCCTGCCATGCAGGAGATTGGCCAATTTCAGGAGTTGGGGGTGGTAACTGAATTAATCTAAGAACCAACCCCGTAGCATTTGCCTCCACTTGCAAACCTTGGTGGAATATACTTCGATTTGTCAACTATACCAAAAAAATTAAAATATTATGAGAAAATAGAAAACTACAAACAAAAATCAAACGGTTCTATACGAGGCAAGCTGGTCTTTTTAATCAAAAAATGTATAAAAACGCACCTCTTTTGTCAATGTGATAAACGGAAGTCTTTCGTCACACATTGCAACGACATGAGCAAGTTCTGATATAAAATAAGCTGGCTGTTTTGATCTTCTGGTCCCACATTCCATTTTGTTAGTTGAAGTTTTACGTTTTAATCCGCTACTTTCATTTCTTTCAGTGTCAATTTCTTCTATAAAAATATCTTAATGTATTAAGAAATCCTAAAGAGTATAATAAGTTTACTCTTACCATCGACATTTGTAAATGGACCATGGGTAACAACGAACGTGTCCAGTTCAATTAATGACTGTACTTTAAGGTAAGATTTAGGAATTTCTGTTTCTATAGTATCATCGTTTGGGTTGTCTTCAATACTTGATTGCTTTACAACAGCTAAATAAAAAGAAAAGCCGACTTCACACGATGTATTCTCTTTTTCTTTCAATTCGACAATCTACAACAGTTTTTTATCAATAGAGATCAAAGGACAAAAAACAATTATGTTACCAAAATAACGTTTGGATGTCTATGTAGTTGAACGCACATCCTATGGCGTCCTATTTTTGTGAGGGGATGATCGGCGTAATGTAGGAGGGGTAGACGTTCGTGAGCTGTGGCAGGAAGATGCTGGAGTGTTTTTTCGCATCGACGTTGAGTTATCCAGTACCTTAATTCACTAATAAGTACTGGTAGCCGAGCATGGTCTCCATTGAGCGAATTCTGCAGTTCGGGTATTAGAGGAGCGTCATACTGCGGAACTTGACACTGAAGCATCCCTGTGTGAGTGTCAACGGTTATAAGCAACTGTTCCGCGCGAAGACACGGCTGTAAAATTGCCACTGATAAAATTGCAGGGGATCCTTGTAAATTGCCTGTAACAAAACAATACAAATAAAACGTAAAGAATACAATTTATTAAAAAGGTCATATATATTTTTTTGTTGTAAAATATAAATATAGTGCAATATGTATAAAACCCTCAAAAACTTAATATACTGTATGTTTAATAATATAACATCCAAGTGTTATGAAATATTATTTACTTACATTCAACATCTTTAAGCATTCCTTGCAATTCCTGTTTTATGTCAGACAACCTGCTGCGAGTCCTTACATAAATTGTGTGTACCAAAAGCCTTTCCATTGAAAGAAGTTCACATCGGATAGCCCTATCGGCTATTTCACTTTCCTAAATTACAATAAAGAAACATATACAATACAATTAAGTGTTTCCCATTTTTTAGAATTTACCTTGCTTCCTAGTGATGGAACGTGCTGAACTGACAGAGGTCTTGCTGAATCGTGAGGATCGACTTGGACGCTCAGTTTATAACCCAATTCTGATCTCAGATCTTTATTTGAATTATCTCTTCCTTTTGTAGTTAACTCCCTAAAAAAATTAATTTAAATTGTAAAATCCATCTATAAAAGGTACTAACAACAAAATTTACGCATTTTATAAACTGAAAATTATTTTAATACCTCCAGTAGGATATTGTCAAACATCTTCCAGGAACATATTCATCTACATGGATGTGATCATCTAGCCTGTCTCTCATTAAACGTAATGTCTGAGTGTACAATACTTCAAGTTGTAAGGATTGGCAGAAAAAATGCAAACAGTTGTAAACTTCTGTTAATGGCAAGGGATTGTCAACTAAACGTGCTTGTATTAGTTGATGAATGTACTGAACTTGCAAGGGATGAACCAAAACTTTTCCATCTAATGAGAAAAAAAATTAAAGAAAAAACGCGAAAACTTTCGGATGACTTCTGCATATTAGAAATATAGTGTTCACTAAAAGTACTGATTTTTTTTCTTGTAACTGCAGTGTTTTACGAAAAACAATTAGTTTTTACCTCCGGTTTCCTTATCTTCAACAAGAATATCGATTTCTAAAAGTCTCCAAGGTATGTTTGGGCCATCTCCCATAACAGTTAACGAAACTTCAAATTCGCGTTCCACATGAAATGTTACACGACCGTTTTCTATCTAAAAATGATAAATTAAAAATTAATGAGATGGATTACTAAATGTAATACTTATTAACAAAAACAAAAAAAGTTTTTGTATTTCACACTACCTTTAAATTTCTCATTTGTGGTAGAAGATTCCCTGTAACAAGTCGATGTTGAATGACCTGATTTAATCTCAGCAAAGTGGCTCGTTTTTCTGCATTAGTAATAGGATCGGGGGGCACAATTCGATCCCGAATACAAGAGGGCAATCTTCCGTAAGTACCTGTGGTCAACACCTCTACAGCAGCAGGTATATGGAAATTTGGTAAACGAGCTTGCACAAGAGTTTCCCGAGCCATTCGGGCTAGCATATCTGCTGTTTCTACGAATAGGAGAGACTGCTTATCCAAAAAGGCCATAATCCTCTGAAAAAAAAATGTTTTTTGTGTTCATTAAAGATTCAGGTAACAGATGGCAGTGTACTGTATATTCACAATGAAATAATGAACGCGAATCTATAAAACTGTAAAAGAATTTCAACTCGGCCTTCCTTGTCAAGGGGAGCAGAGTGCGTCAATGAACGTATAGTGAGACCACTTATGCTGACACCCTGTATATATATCCGCACCCACATCATTAGTGACTGAGTGCAATTTTTGGAATGCCCTCTTACTTTATAGAGGGCCAAATAATAAACAAACAAATTAATAAATATGAATAATTAGTAGCTGCATTATGTATAAATATAAAAGTGTTATCACATTATTACCAAAGTTTCACAAGCTTTTCAATATTAACTATTATTTCTTTAGTTCAGTATACTTGTAGAAGAGTTAATTAAAATAAATTTTCTTAGTAATTAGCATAAAATAAAAGTATCACAAAAAATCTAACTGCAATAAAATTAATTAAGTATGAATGACTATATGCTCATTTTGATTAAATATTAGTATGAACAACACTTACAGCAGATTTTTCTACTTTTGAGGCACTGCTAGCCCACTTTACCAGTGCTAGTAGTCTGACAAATAACTGTCTAGTTCTCGCAGCAAAGCTGTAGATTTCAATCTTCCTCTCCATATCTGTTTTACGTGGGAGTCTAAAAAATGCCACAATTATGGAATATAGTCTCAACATATTTTACAATTTACACACTAAATTTACTTACAATTCTGCTAAAACAGTTAATTCGTGGTATGTTCTTTGTACAATAAAATCTATAAGCATTGCTAAAGAAATCTGTCCTCCCCTGTTGCCTTCTTGAGGGGTGGCATATCCGCCCTGTGACATGTTACTAATAGCAGTTGTTTGTATCCCCTCAAGTGGTACTGGGGCCATGGTATTGATTGTGTTTCTTGGGACCTCAATTTATTCAACACTTCAATTAATCTGTAAATAGTACAAAATACCACTTATAATTTTCTATATCATAATTGGAATATAAGAATTGAAAAGCATTCATTTTTTAGCAGTAAAATATAACTGTACATCTCAATAAAAGTATACTAACCTCAAAAAAATCCAGTTGGTTTAACATATTACAAACGAATTGTGCTCTTTTCTTAATAGGTATGAAATAATACTTTACATATATTTTGTGTATTTACGTTTAAATATCATATTTCAAAGCTTTTTGAAATACAATTAAACAATATTTTTGATAAGTACTGACACTTTCACAATTTGAAGAAAGACTGTAAAGTAATTTCACTGAAAACTCTATATTATGATGCACGTATTACACCAACCATTAGATGAAAGAAAATATAAACATAATTAATCACAGGCTTTTAAAAGTATTTCTTATTTCAAAATAAAATAAAATTGGCACCTTTTGCAATCACTACAGCAAAATAAAACATACATAACCATAGATGGTTAACTGAAGTTTTGTCTATCATAGACAAGTCTATGCTGAAGTTTGTTACGTTACGTTCACACATTTGAAACGAAGTTGGAACAAAATTGTCTGTTGTGCCATCTTTCAAACAGTTTCTAAAGTTCAGAACTATCAAAATCTGCTGTTTTTCGTGTATTTACGTTAATCAGGATTTTTTTTAAAAATTATTTAGGAAATTTTGAAGAAGCGTTTTAGCTTATTGACATTTCTAATAGTTTTGTTATTTGTTAAGAATAAAAGTTTCCATCAAGTATTTCCTAGGATTGTTTGGAAGCATAAATCTCCGATAATTGCATGTCAAACCAAACAAAACGTAGTTCATTGCGGTTGGTTTGTGGGTTGTGATTTTAGTTAAGTTTTCAAGTTGTTTGTCATGGAGATTAAATATTTTGACAATACTTTCATTAAAAGTTACAAGGTGGTTTTGTTGAGTGCAAAGACAGTATTGGTGATTAATAAAGCAATGAAAACTATTTAATTTGATGTGTAATAAATATTGTGAGGCCGCTGAAAATGGCGTCCGACAATGAAGCTTCTTGTGATAATGATCCAAACTTTGCAGTTATTTGCGGTTTTCTTGAAAAGTTTGGTATAACATGCGGATTGTCGGACATAGACTTTCTAGACTTACAGGAAATGCTTGAAAACACACAAGAAGGTAAGGCTACTTATGAACTAATTTTTTTATAACGCAATTACTGCTTTCTCCCCTGAAAATATTTCAACTATAAACTTAAACGTACTTAATGTAATGTGTAATTGGTTTACTTAGTACAACCTATAATATTACAAAGATTTTTCTGAAGAAATGTTCTTGCATACTATAGTATCCAAATACTTGGTGGACATGCATGTGAAACTTTTAAGAAAAATTCGAAAGTCAGTTACTGCAGAACGTTGGGAAAGGAGTTTAGTAAAATTCTGCCATGAATTTAGCAGTAAGGATGCTTGGGAAATCGAACGATTTGGATATAAAAAGGCTAGACTCTCATCTAAACTTCGTGTGCTCAAAGTGAGTATGCAATTCAAATACTTTTGACAAAGTTTACTTTCTATTATGTAAACAAATGCAATACAGGTCTTAAAATGTGATTAAAAAAACTTTAAAATTACTGAAATACCATGAAAATACTTTTATTATTTTATCATAATTTTGTAGTTTAGGTTAAATGTAATAACATTTTAATAAATTCTGTATAGTTTGAAAAATACTGTGTTATGTAAGTTTTTATCAACATAATTACTGTTTCTTTCATTCTTATATTCAAAAGTAACATTTGTTTAATAGAAACATATTACTTACTTATTATTTGGTTTAGGAACTTCTGGAAATGCAGTTTGACTACAACACCAAATTTAAAAATGAAGTAAATAAATTATCTGCAGAAGAATTGCGTTGTCAGCCATTGGGTAGAGATCGAAATGGTTGTGCTTATTGGTTTCAAACTGATGAAAATTGTCAAATTCGCGTTTATAAAGAAGATATTGATGAAGAAACCTGGAGTCTCATTGCAAAGTATATANTCAAACCAAACAAAACGTAGTTCATTGCGGTTGGTTTGTGGGTTGTGATTTTAGTTAAGTTTTCAAGTTGTTTGTCATGGAGATTAAATATTTTGCCAAGGTATGTTTGGGCCATCTCCCATAACAGTTAACGAAACTTCAAATTCGCGTTCCACATGAAATGTTACACGACCGTTTTCTATCTAAAAATGATAAATTAAAAATTAATGAGATGGATTACTAAATGTAATACTTATTAACAAAAACAAAAAAAGTTTTTGTATTTCACACTACCTTTAAATTTCTCATTTGTGGTAGAAGATTCCCTGTAACAAGTCGATGTTGAATGACCTGATTTAATCTCAGCAAAGTGGCTCGTTTTTCTGCATTAGTAATAGGATCGGGGGGCACAATTCGATCCCGAATACAAGAGGGCAATCTTCCGTAAGTACCTGTGGTCAACACCTCTACAGCAGCAGGTATATGGAAATTTGGTAAACGAGCTTGCACAAGAGTTTCCCGAGCCATTCGGGCTAGCATATCTGCTGTTTCTACGAATAGGAGAGACTGCTTATCCAAAAAGGCCATAATCCTCTGAAAAAAAAATGTTTTTTGTGTTCATTAAAGATTCAGGTAACAGATGGCAGTGTACTGTATATTCACAATGAAATAATGAACGCGAATCTATAAAACTGTAAAAGAATTTCAACTCGGCCTTCCTTGTCAAGGGGAGCAGAGTGCGTCAATGAACGTATAGTGAGACCACTTATGCTGACACCCTGTATATATATCCGCACCCACATCATTAGTGACTGAGTGCAATTTTTGGAATGCCCTCTTACTTTATAGAGGGCCAAATAATAAACAAACAAATTAATAAATATGAATAATTAGTAGCTGCATTATGTATAAATATAAAAGTGTTATCACATTATTACCAAAGTTTCACAAGCTTTTCAATATTAACTATTATTTCTTTAGTTCAGTATACTTGTAGAAGAGTTAATTAAAATAAATTTTCTTAGTAATTAGCATAAAATAAAAGTATCACAAAAAATCTAACTGCAATAAAATTAATTAAGTATGAATGACTATATGCTCATTTTGATTAAATATTAGTATGAACAACACTTACAGCAGATTTTTCTACTTTTGAGGCACTGCTAGCCCACTTTACCAGTGCTAGTAGTCTGACAAATAACTGTCTAGTTCTCGCAGCAAAGCTGTAGATTTCAATCTTCCTCTCCATATCTGTTTTACGTGGGAGTCTAAAAAATGCCACAATTATGGAATATAGTCTCAACATATTTTACAATTTACACACTAAATTTACTTACAATTCTGCTAAAACAGTTAATTCGTGGTATGTTCTTTGTACAATAAAATCTATAAGCATTGCTAAAGAAATCTGTCCTCCCCTGTTGCCTTCTTGAGGGGTGGCATATCCGCCCTGTGACATGTTACTAATAGCAGTTGTTTGTATCCCCTCAAGTGGTACTGGGGCCATGGTATTGATTGTGTTTCTTGGGACCTCAATTTATTCAACACTTCAATTAATCTGTAAATAGTACAAAATACCACTTATAATTTTCTATATCATAATTGGAATATAAGAATTGAAAAGCATTCATTTTTTAGCAGTAAAATATAACTGTACATCTCAATAAAAGTATACTAACCTCAAAAAAATCCAGTTGGTTTAACATATTACAAACGAATTGTGCTCTTTTCTTAATAGGTATGAAATAATACTTTACATATATTTTGTGTATTTACGTTTAAATATCATATTTCAAAGCTTTTTGAAATACAATTAAACAATATTTTTGATAAGTACTGACACTTTCACAATTTGAAGAAAGACTGTAAAGTAATTTCACTGAAAACTCTATATTATGATGCACGTATTACACCAACCATTAGATGAAAGAAAATATAAACATAATTAATCACAGGCTTTTAAAAGTATTTCTTATTTCAAAATAAAATAAAATTGGCACCTTTTGCAATCACTACAGCAAAATAAAACATACATAACCATAGATGGTTAACTGAAGTTTTGTCTATCATAGACAAGTCTATGCTGAAGTTTGTTACGTTACGTTCACACATTTGAAACGAAGTTGGAACAAAATTGTCTGTTGTGCCATCTTTCAAACAGTTTCTAAAGTTCAGAACTATCAAAATCTGCTGTTTTTCGTGTATTTACGTTAATCAGGATTTTTTTTAAAAATTATTTAGGAAATTTTGAAGAAGCGTTTTAGCTTATTGACATTTCTAATAGTTTTGTTATTTGTTAAGAATAAAAGTTTCCATCAAGTATTATAGAAAATTGTTTGGAAGCATAAATCTCCGATAATTGCATGTCAAACCAAACAAAACGTAGTTCATTGCGGTTGGTTTGTGGGTTGTGATTTTAGTTAAGTTTTCAAGTTGTTTGTCATGGAGATTAAATATTTTGACAATACTTTCATTAAAAGTTACAAGGTGGTTTTGTTGAGTGCAAAGACAGTATTGGTGATTAATAAAGCAATGAAAACTATTTAATTTGATGTGTAATAAATATTGTGAGGCCGCTGAAAATGGCGTCCGACAATGAAGCTTCTTGTGATAATGATCCAAACTTTGCAGTTATTTGCGGTTTTCTTGAAAAGTTTGGTATAACATGCGGATTGTCGGACATAGACTTTCTAGACTTACAGGAAATGCTTGAAAACACACAAGAAGGTAAGGCTACTTATGAACTAATTTTTTTATAACGCAATTACTGCTTTCTCCCCTGAAAATATTTCAACTATAAACTTAAACGTACTTAATGTAATGTGTAATTGGTTTACTTAGTACAACCTATAATATTACAAAGATTTTTCTGAAGAAATGTTCTTGCATACTATAGTATCCAAATACTTGGTGGACATGCATGTGAAACTTTTAAGAAAAATTCGAAAGTCAGTTACTGCAGAACGTTGGGAAAGGAGTTTAGTAAAATTCTGCCATGAATTTAGCAGTAAGGATGCTTGGGAAATCGAACGATTTGGATATAAAAAGGCTAGACTCTCATCTAAACTTCGTGTGCTCAAAGTGAGTATGCAATTCAAATACTTTTGACAAAGTTTACTTTCTATTATGTAAACAAATGCAATACAGGTCTTAAAATGTGATTAAAAAAACTTTAAAATTACTGAAATACCATGAAAATACTTTTATTATTTTATCATAATTTTGTAGTTTAGGTTAAATGTAATAACATTTTAATAAATTCTGTATAGTTTGAAAAATACTGTGTTATGTAAGTTTTTATCAACATAATTACTGTTTCTTTCATTCTTATATTCAAAAGTAACATTTGTTTAATAGAAACATATTACTTACTTATTATTTGGTTTAGGAACTTCTGGAAATGCAGTTTGACTACAACACCAAATTTAAAAATGAAGTAAATAAATTATCTGCAGAAGAATTGCGTTGTCAGCCATTGGGTAGAGATCGAAATGGTTGTGCTTATTGGTTTCAAACTGATGAAAATTGTCAAATTCGCGTTTATAAAGAAGATATTGATGAAGAAACCTGGAGTCTCATTGCAAAGTATATAAATTAATTTATTTATTCTAAAATTACAGGATTTGCTCTTATTAGTTGCACTTATTTGTTTTCCTTGTAGAGACCGTAGTGAATTAGTGCAGCTTATAAACAAGCTGTCTGATAACAAGTCTTCAGTGGCTGCATCAGCGTCAGCATCCGCTTCTGACGCCGTCACAAATGAGGACAGCACCAGCTTGGAGAGTGATAAATTGGGTACTGAAGACATCAGTAACATCAATGGCATTAAATTATCTAAGACATCAGAAGGAAAGGATGATTACGAAGATGATGATGAAGACTGGGATCACAAAAAAAGTGACCAGTCTCCTGTGAAGATGTGCTCGATCACTCTCAATAAAATTGATAAAATTAGTGAACAAAAGGACAAACAAACAAATGAACCTGAAAAATCAACCAAACGCGAAATAGAAGACAAACAAATTTCGAACGACAACTCAAACGATTATGATGAGACGTTGTCAGAAAATGGGAAAAACAAAGGAACATCTGATCCAATGAAGCCCTTGACGATTGAAATAGAAGACAGTAATTCTAATAAATCTGCAGGGGAATTTGCTTACTCCCAAAACAATTCCACAAACGAAGGTAATTATAAACGTTTTTGTGATTTTATAATCTGTGTTATGAATTTCAATTATCTCAATCATGATCAAAAAATAATTAATATTTAACATACAAGAACCGAATTATTAATTATTCTTTGGCACAAACAAAATTTTATTCGGTAAATATTTGAAAAGTATAAGTTAAAACGCCTATAAAGATGTACTATCTAGAATAAGGTATCCAGACAGTAAATGCTTTTGTATGATGGATATAAAATACTTACTAATTTGTAGAACAAACTGATGACGTTCTATCAACGAAGAATCGTCAAGAAAATCAAGAAGACCACCCGCCGTTGACCATCAAACCGATTATTAATCTGCGAATAAAACCGATTACAGAACTTCTATCCCCTAATCACCTGGAACAGATCACTATGCATACAGTGGACAGTGCCGCAAATATAACCGAATTCGGTCGGGGTCCATCGACGTACGTTGCACCACACGCGCTACATTACCGTAAACGGAACCTCCCCGACGCGGAAGATTCGTTGGGCGAAGATCCAGTGATGATCAAAAGGACTCGCCCGACTTTATTACGACCGAAAAAGTTGCCACCTAATTTTATTGAAGTGGATGATGCTGTGGACGAGCCTGTTATATATGTAATGGGTGAGGGTTCAGGCAATGAAAATGAGGGCGTTCCGGAGGGCGAGGAGTCTCCCATTGTGGGCGAAGTGGTAGAAGAGCCAGTGATGTATTTTAAGGGCGAAGGTACTGGTACGGAATGTGCAACGGGAAACGAAAAACAGGACGACGACCAGCAACGAACTACTTCTGATGATAGTGTCGATGTCAAGGAAAAAATGGCGAAAAGTTCAATAAATGAGGCTAAAACACCTAGCGAGACGACTCACTCATTGAAACAGGAATTTAAGTTAGGTGAGTATGCTAATTTTCTTCTAATTTCAAAATTAAAAGTAAATTACTAATGTAAATAATTCGATTAACTCTTCAAAATTTGTATTGTATACAATCGTTAATGAGTATATGCTATTGTGTATACATTTAATGTTAAACAAAGAGTGTTTGTTAATACTTGATCGGTATCTAATCCACCTTTCTTTTATACCCTGTTTCATAATCTGTTTGAGAAACGGGGCCTTTACAAATTTCTACGTGATAATTTAATATACAATGTTTCGAGCTTATAACATTGTTACATTTTTTACATCTCATTCCCACAAAACCTCCACAATTTTCCTCTTTTATAAAGTAATCGTCTAATTTATTTAAACTTCTTCTTCCTTTGCAACTTGCGAAACGTTTATAACAATTCTAGAAAAAATTAAGTGCTTAAAAGTAGCACTAGTAATTAACTTCTTACAAATTTTTAATTTTATTTTTTGAAAATGTCAAATCTACACGTTAATGTAAATTAAAATCAATTTCTAATTAATTAAAGCAAAATGAACATATTACCTGCTCAGTCCCCATTCCTGTTTTATTTAATAGTAGCACATTTAGTAATACATCTCTTTAGATGAAAATTAAATTTGAGTTTACTTATGTCAAAATATAATAAGTGACTTTTCTTTTTCAGGGACGATATTTGACACAAAGATTGACAAATCTTCAGGTGCGCGAATCCCCGTTAAAAACTCCAGATGGGACATGGGCAAACCAACAGGAGGTGACCCTACGGTTGTAACACAGTGCAATAAAAGTGAAAACGATCACAAAACTCAGTGCGAAAGTACGTTGAATTTGTGCGGAGTGAGTGATACGAAGAACGTAACCGAAGAAGTGCCCCAATCTATTATGCCTCCGCCAATTAAGAAACCTGTATTCTTCTTTGGACCGGGTAGCTTAAAAATATCGCCGACAATAAGTCCTATAAGATCGAAATTAAATTGTAATAAAGTGTCCTCTTCAAGTGAAAGTCAAACCAACCAAAAACTGCCCCCCACATTGAATACAAAGGAAGAAAAACAACTTCAAAATAAGTTCACAACTACTAAAGAGTCGTCTTTAGATTTTTCCGCGCAAATTAAATATATTGGTAATGCTGAAGACTCCTCTCCAGATATTACTGATTTCACCGTAAAAGAATCAAACCCTAACAAGCAAGAGAATAATAGCAATTTAGTAAATAATGACAGCAAAGTAAATGTTTCAATTGAATCTTCATCTACCAAAGAAGTTTCCAATATTGAAAAAATACAAAAATTAGTAAACAGTGATGAAGAAATTCCACAAGCAGCTGACATTGTACAAACAGATACCCAGGAAGAAGAAGTGGAAGTTTATAATAAAATCCCCGTAGAAAGTGAAGATAAATCTGTGGTTGCAGGTGTAGATGTCATAGTTCCTATTAGTGATAATTTTGAAGAATGTACAGATAATGTAGAGAAGTTCGAAAACTGTAAACAACTGACTAGAAAAGATTTAGAAAATGTTAGAGCAGTAGGTGTAAAGGAAACAGCCGAGAAAAAAGATGAACTAGAAGTCCAGCAAGTAATAGAACATAATAACAAAATTGGGGTTATTCCTTTAAAGGTTGTTGAAGGTAGTGGTAATCCTGAGGAAAGATCAGTTGAAATATTTAAAGATGACAGTAGACAACTTCAAACAGAAGAAAAAATATTTGAGGATGTTGGTAAAATCTCCCAAGTGAAAGACAAAAGTTTGAGAAATACTACTGAAGAAATCACTGAAAGTGTAGTAAGCGACGAAGTAAACAAAGAATTTCAGGACAATGAGCATTTTAAAGAACTTGAGAATGTTGAAAGTACTGATGATAAGCTGAAAAAAGAAAAAATAAAAGACGTAATTAAGGACAGCAGTGAGTGTCTTTCAAAAGAAGTTAATATGGTAGATAGTATAATTGAAAGTAGCAGTAAACAGCCTTTAGAAAAACATGAAAAAGACAGTGATGTAATGGATACTAATGAGAAATCACAGGTAAAAAATAAAATAGTAAATGATGAAATTGAGGAAAGCAGTAAAATGTTTCAACAAGAAAATGTAATAAGCACCACAGTTAAAGAAAATTTAGACGTTTCTAAACAAAAAGAAGTTGAAGAATCAGAATCTGCAAGAGAAAACGAAGCAACTGAATGTATACAATTAAATGAAAAGCAGCTCAAAAATGAGCCAGTAAAAGAACTTCAGAAAATAAGTAAAAATGAGTTTAAGAATAATTTGCAAAAAGATGAGACTTTATGTTCTGAAAGCCAAAAATTGCCTAAAGAAGATGGTCACCAAGCAATACCAGTTTATTCTCAAAAACAGGAAATAGATGAAAGGGATCAAAATGTGGATACAGAAAAACTTAAAGAGGATGCAATAACAGAAAAGGAGGAATCTAAGGACTACACAATTGAAGATTCAGTTAATAAAACATTACCCTTAAAAATACCAGAGTGTACTGAAACTGGTAAGATAGAACCTAATGAGACAATAATTAAAGAAAGTAAACAAGAAAACATTTTAATAAAACAGCAGGAAACAATAATATTAGTACAACAAGAAGAATGCAAACACAAAGAAGAAATGACTCCTTCAAATTTCGAAAAGCCTTTGGTTAATGAGAAAGTATCTTTAGTTACCAATGTCGATACTCAGAAAATTTATGACGTCGAGCTAGAGACGATGAAAGAAGACAAAACAGATTTGCATTCAAACAAATCAAAAGATGCTGAAAAAAAGGAAGAAAAAAACAAATTAATTACTGAAATGCCAGACAAAACTGAACAAAAAGAAAAAAGAATTTCAGAAAAGGTTGAATTACATACAAAACAAATAGCAAAACTCCCACAGAAAAAAGAACTTCAGCAAATTAGTCAAAAAGACGTAGAAATTACAGAGAAAAGTAGACATAGGAAATCATTAGATAAAAATTTTGACGACATAGAATTAATTCCAACAACTCATAGCGACAAATTAGAACGTAGTAGTACAAACTTAGTTAAGTTACAGGAATCTCAAGACGATAGCAAAGAAGACCCTGCAATAAAAGATTTGATTACAACCGAAAAAGTTAGTGATTTAGAAACATTACGTCAAAGGTCGGAAATAACAATTAGCAAAGTTCAAACATCTCTTGCTAAAACCAGGCATAATTCTTTGAGAAACATCGAAAATAACGAAATGGTAACAATAACACCTAGTAAAAAGCCGAAATTGTTCGACAGCTTTGAATTGAATGAAAAAAGTAAAACACTAGAGAATATAGAATCTGTCTGCAATATCGAAACGCAGCGCACAACCAAATTGGAGACCACTAAATCTGAATTACATCAAACGGACGATTTAAAAATTGCTGGTACTAAAGAAATTGGTAAGGCAAAAAAGGAGGATGATTCTGAATCTTTAGAAAAGGATGATAAAGAAGTTGCTGAATTACCATCTCTAAAAGATATACAAAAACAAATTGTACCAAGTGCCATGGTAGAAGATGAAGCACAAAAGGAGGTTCAGCCACAACCTAAAAAAACTAGCAGCGCAGTTGTCGAAACAAAGAAAAACGTTAATGTTAAAGCTGATCTAAAAGAAAAACAACAAAATACAGATCCCGTTGTAGAACCACCTTGCGTTAAAAAATCCGTACCCTTATTAACTCATGTGGATGTAGACGAATTAAATGAACCAACTGAAACTGCTTTTAAAGATGCGGAATCACTCGTGGATTCCGACAGTGACATCTTCGAAGTTGCTGAACAGGATCCATTAATGGTTTCTGACAAAGAGGAAGAAGCTGAAAAAGAGGAAGATACTTCGATCCCTGTCTCAACTCCGTTGACTTTCAATTCATTCCAACTTGATTTTAATGATTCTCCCACACCATCGCCCCCACCTGCTAGGATACTTACAAGAAATCGTAAAAGAGTTGCTGAACAGAGTATTGATTCCCTAAAAGAAATCAAAAAACAGGATGATGCAAAACGTACAAAATTGAAAGGAAAACGTGCTGCGAACAAAGATTTGCGGCGTATTGTAGAAGAACAAAAGATGCAACCAGCTAGTAGCAGTGAAGAAGGAGGTAATGAGGGTGAGGAGGGTGGCGAACAGGAAAAAAGTGAAGAAAAACCGACGTCTAAGAAAAAGCTTGGTAGACCCAAAAGAGAAACTAAATTACGTGCAGCGAAAACTGAAAGCCCAGCGATTAGTAGCGATGTTAATTCAGAGAACTCAAGGACAGATGCATGTACTACTCCACCACCTAGTAAGAAAGGCAGGCCCAGAAGTAAGTAGCGCGATTTTCGTAAAAATAAAAATTAGTAATTACTTACTTTCAGAGAAAACACTTCTGGGTTTGGAGATCCCTGATAACTTTACAAATAGCCACGAAGAATCCACAGGATCTGTTCGAACGTCACGCCGTATTGCCCAAATCAAAATTAAAGAAGAGGCTGAAAGGAGAAAGTTGGAAGAAGTTGCTTTAAAGGATGAAAAGGGCAAAGGAAAGAAGAAAGGAAAAAAACTAGAGGAAGATAAGGTACGTCTAAAAACAAGCCCTCAATTTTAAGTTAAGTTAATTCATTGTTATCTATTACGTTACAGGATTATAAAACTCACAAAAAGCAACAAAAAAAAGCAATCATTCCCGAAGAAGAAACAACGGTTATGAGCGTGGAATCTGAAAGTAAAAAGAAAAGGAAGAAACGAAAGGCTGGAATGGTTTTTTCTCGTAAACTTTATGAACAAACGAATCCGTGGAAGTACAGTAGCGATGACAGTTCGGAAGAAGAAAATGAAGAGGAGGAAGAATATGAAGAAATGGAACCTAGCGAGGAAGAACCGCTGTTTAAATCCGATCATGAATTCTCTCCAGAGAGCGATCTAGAAGGAGATGGAGAAGTACAACCATTAAAACGAGCTAGAACCGTTAAAAAAGGTGTGTAATGCACACAAGTATTTCTTTTTGCAATTATTATTTGAAATAGTAGAAAGTAGATTCTATTTGTTTTTAGTTTATTGGAATGTTAATGTAATTGTTGAAATCGTTATTTAAAGAAATTAATTTGGATTTACTACTATTAAAATTAAGTTGTTCAAAGAATTGCAGTATGTAAATATGATGATTCATTTGTTATTTCAAATTAATCGTACTCCCAATTAGCAATTAAAATTAAAGCATTTAATAAAATTCAATATGAAACTGAAGAAAATTGTGTTTCTTATTATAAGCAAATATGCAATTTATTTTTATCATTTAACAACACAAAAAAAAAAATGTAAAAATTAAATATATAATAAAAGCTTTAAACAACGAAGTATATATAGAGAAGATTAAATGAGCCTGCTGTTTTCAAAAAAACACAAAATGATCGAAAAAAATTTTTTTTAGAATCAGACGTTGATGACGAAATCGACGACACAAATTGTCAAAAATGCGGCAAATCAGATCATCCTGAGTGGATACTGTTATGTGACAAATGCGATAACGGCTGGCACTGTTCTTGTCTCCGACCAGCACTCTTTGTAATTCCTGAAGGAGACTGGTTTTGCCCTCCCTGTCAGCATATCAGTCTCGTCGAAAGTTTGGAAAACAAACTGATCGAATTCGACAAACGACTCAGCAAACGAGAAATGGAAGTGAGAAGGAAAGAACGACTGGCTTACGTTGGTATTAGTTTGGACAACGTATTACCAGCTAAGGAAGGTTCTGAAGAACATCACCATCACAAGAAAACAAAAAAACAGGATCAGGGTTCTGACGAAGAAGAAGATGAAGACGGTGGTAGGTCCACCGGGGGTACAAGCTCAGAAACTTCTTCCACTTCAGATGATAGTGACGAACCTATTTATCAGTTACGGCAGAGGCGACAAGCACAAACCTACAGATTTAATGATTACGACGATCTTATCAACTCGGCAATCGGGGTGAGTAACATTTTTTCAGGTGTTTTTCAAGATGCCTGAAATTGTTGCTTTTGCAATAATTATGACTCAATCGACAAGATGTTCTCGCGAGCAATAAAACAATTAAATTAGAAAATGAAATTTAAAAAAAATGTGTACATCAAGGCCTTTGCTTTATATGTGTACGCTAGATGGCGGGCTTACAGCTATTATAAGTTACATAGTGTTCCTAAAATAACACAATGACTTTAGAATTATGTACATATAAGCTGCGGCTATCGAACTTTCGATTTTGAAATTTTTCTTGAAAGGAGCAAAGCAATTTGCTCCAAAAAACCTAATTTAAACAAAGTCTCACGAAAACACAATTGCAGGCACATTAAAAACCACCCAGTTAACCCTTATTTTAGGAAAAGTCTTCTGCAGAAGCTGTTTAAATAATTTCTAATTTTTATTAACCAATATTCATATTCATTTACGTCTTTTCTTGAATAATATGGTTGTCACTATTGAAAGTGATACATGTATCTTATAAATTTATTAACAGGAAGAAATGGAGTCAGTGAAGGGAGCTGGAAATCAAGGCAGAGGAAAAGATATAGCCACCATTGTAAACGCGAATAAAGAAGATGCTGAGAAACGAAAGTTGGAGATGCAATTCGATGAAAGACCTCCGGTTGTACCTCCAGAAACACATTCTAAAAATGACGATGACGAAGAAGACGATGAAGAAGTGGTAAGACCCAAAACGAGAACATTTAAGGGCAGAAAGAAATCAAGAAAATTGAATAGTTTAGATGTTAGTTCTGAGAATTCTGACTCGGATGAAGATTTCAAAGGATCAAGGTACTAAACACTTTTTTTATTAGTTTAACATGGTCTAATTAAAGAAATCATTATTTATACTTGATTTAATTCTGGTTTAGTTTGGAAGAGGAGGAAGAAGTCGATGAAGATTTCGATTCCGATAGTAGCGCTAGTAGAAGAGGCAGGGCTGCACTAAGGAGATCAACTCGAGCCCGGACAGCAAGATATGACAAAGATTTTAGTGAATATTTTGAAAAAAATAATCGTTAGTTGTATTTTAACTTTATTATACTTTTAGTAAATGATGAAAGTGAATCAGACGAAGAGGAAGAAGCGCCAAGTCGTAAAAAAATTCGTTCTATCTGGGACGAGTCCCAATCAGAAGATAGTGATAAGTCTTGGGGGCGGCGTAAAAAATCTAAAAGGTAAAAGTAAACAGAAGTAAATTTTAAAACTTGTAAACTAATTAATTACCACTTATTTTTATAGATCTTCGTTTAAATTACCGTCGTACAAACCAAAGAAATCAAAAAAGAAGAAGAAGAAGAAAAGCTATTACGATGATGAAGATTGTTATCGGAAGAAACCTAAAATAAAATACGGCGGCTTGGATGACGATGAAGATAATTTTACAAAAGGTCGAAGAACTAGAGGGAAGAAAATTAATTTTCTTGAAGCTCTTGGGACAGACAGCGAAGAAGTAAGTTGCTTTCAACGTCATTCTTGTTTTTTATAACGTATTTTTTTATTTTCAATTTCAGGAGAGCCGAAACAGAAAATCTACTCGTAAAATCGAAGAAAGCGAAGAAGAGTATGTGGCTAACGAAGACGAAGTAGGCGAAGATTCAGAACTGGAAAAGGATGAAATAATCGAAGAAGACGACGAAGTCGAAGACGAATTGGCTAGTAAACTAAAAAAGAAACGCAAAAATGTGATAGAAGATTCAGAAGAAGACAGCTCTGAAGAAGAGAAAAAAAAAGATGTATCAAAGCATGAACCGTCACTGCAAGAAACTGGCAGTTTTGAAGTGTTGAAAGAAGCAACTGAAATTTCGAATAATAACACAAAAGAAGGGAACAATTTGGTACATAACTCTAACGAAAAACCTCCTCTTAGTGATAAAATTGTTTCGAACGAAACCATACCTGTCACCACATCTGTATCCGTTAACGATTTTCAACCTGACATGTCGACAAACATTCCCGCAAATCAATTTCCCGTGGACTTAAAAGCACCTCCGTCAAATCTCCTTGATCCTAAACATGCAAGATTTGATAATGCGCCCTTTATTACTCAAGCTGTCGCTCACCAGCAACACTTACCTCAAGATTTGAGCAAAGAATCGGACATGTTGCCGTGGGGCGCTAATCAGGGGCGCCATTTTGTTGCCGAAGACGAACAAAGCAGTTCAGTCGATGAAATCAACAGGAATTTTGATGACATGAATGAGGAAGAAATGGAAAAGATGATGGAGGAAGAGGAATTCGCAAATGAACAATTAAAATTGGTTGCTTTGCAAATCGAAAAGGAAAAACAAAGGAAGAAACGCGAAAAGTCAGGTGGCGAGGAACCGAAAACGCCAAAGAAAAGGGGAAGAAAACCGAAGGCAGCTTTAGGTGCATGTGGTGGAGGTATTATCGAGATGGGGCCTTCAACAAATCCGAACATAATTGGCGGACCATCACTTCAAGCCTCACCTTCAAGTGGTGTGTTAACTAGAGCAACACAGTCAGCACCTCTATCGTCAAACATTGGACTTCCACCTGCAACCATTGCGACGTCAACATACCCGAGCGTCTCTTCGATTTCGCCGATGATTCCCCAATCAATTATAAGGAGTAAGTTTCCTATTGTCGTCTTTCCACGATTAAATTTGACCCAAAAATGATTTATATGCTATTAAAATCTTCTTTTCTTATTAGCTTCCATTTCCCCTTCACCATCTCCATATGTAACATTAGAACCAAAAGAGAATGAAGAATTGTCAGAACCTCCTGGCGCTACCATTCCTCTATTTAGCGAAATCTCACCCATGAACGTGACTCCAGAAGGAACTCCTAAAAAACGTCGAGGTCGGGGCAAAGGCAAGAAAACGTTAGCTAAAGAACAAGCAGCAGCTGCTGCTGCTGCAGCCGCGGCCGCAGCGGCGGTAGCATCAAGCAGTTCCATGAGTGGCAATGAAACAAACAGTTCCACCCCTAGCATCATCGCTTCTGGAACACCTGATCAACAGCAAAGCAGTGTCAGTTCTTATCCCACATCGAATCCAAATCAGTCCACTAATTCGCCAATATTGACCAGTAAACTGACGGTAGCGGCACCCCCTCAACCCTTTGCACAGAGTCAGCCCGTGCCCTCAGTAATCACAAGGATGTTGCAGCAGCATAATAATAATCCTAATTATTCTCCTTCACCAAGTAAGATGTACGGGACACCACCGGCTGGCGAACCACCCCCTATTTCGTCAGGATCTAATACTTCGTTACCCACTAATGGAATTCCTGCATCTACCGCTCCTTCGACGTCTCTACAGAGATCAACGCCGTCTCAAACTTCTGGACCGTACCATTACACCAATAACGGACCGAGAGGAGGTGAGTGTTTTTAATAAATTCTGAAGTATTCAATATGACAATTTTGTATAATACTTTATGTTCTCAGGTCCGTATGTGCAACCACCTCCATCGTCATCACCATACCCAGTCCCAAGGGTTCCTCCTTTAGCGTCTCCACATCGATTGCAACAACCCCAAGGCCTTCCTCCACCTATGTATCACTCGCATCTCATGGATCCGTCTCCGTCAGGCGGGGGACCCATCAACATTCCCGGTCCTAACCAACAAGAACGAAACTCGACCCCAGTACTTCAGCCGCCCGTTTCCGGCGCAACAGTTCTTAATAAGTCAGACCAACAACAAGCTACAGCGCCGCCGCCTCTTTCTTCGCAACAATCTGCGTTGCCTTCTTATTCGCGTCCGCCAGTTGGTCACTATACTGCTGGCGGACCGATAAGTACCGCCCCTTCGATGCTCTCTGCTCCCCCGAGGTTTGTGCAACAACAACAGCAGCACTTGCCCCACCGGCCCCCAACTGCTGCCCCTGGTATGCCACCACCGCCACCATTTCACCCTTCTACTTATCCTTATGGAGGACCACCATACGCACCGATACCACCACCAGAAGAAGCTCAACCTCCTGATGGTTATCAAGGGTCACCGTACACAGAACCCTACGGAGGAGAGAACGCTCCTTTACCTACATCAGACAGCAGTAATAGCAGACCCTATGATGAAGAGGTAGGAGGAGAATTTGGGGGTTTGGTGTCGTACTTTTCTAGCCAGAGAGAAGATGATCTCGAAACTTAAAGACGACTGAGGAACTTAATAAGAAGAAAGAAAGTTTTTCGATTGCTTTTGTTTTTGTGTACCAGCAACAAATACAGGACGAACTATTATAAACAAAAAGTTAATATGTAGTTTACGCGTTGTATCTACATATTTTACATGAACGGTATATATATATACAAAATAATAAGTAAGTAAACAGTTAGATTCATAGATAGGACTAACTTAAAAGAAATTAATAAATATACATAAATAATATATATCGATTTGTACGAATGAGGTATTTATGTTTTGTATGTGATTCGTTTTGTGTATCGAAAGAGGGTCGAGTGATGATTTGTTTCCTTTATACTAATTATTGTGGACGATTATTCAAAGTTTATAATTGCATTTTTCATTTCTTTGTTTAAAAATATTTTATTTAACGAACATAATGTATTTATGATGTGTGTAAATATGGTCGTTCAAATAATAATAATATTTTAGTTGTGTATAAATGTAAATAAGATGATACCACTACGATGTATCTTTGAAAATGTAATAGATGCTACACATTAAGATTTTTTTAAATGTCGTTTGTTTTTTATTTGATAACAAGTCTGTTTAAGACTTGAAAATGAATATGGATCATATCTCCCCAGTGACAGTGATATTTATGGTTAAAACGTATGTTATTGAAAGAAAACAATTAAGATGTTTTCTTGTGTAGACTAACAAACGCTATATTTAATAAAAAATATACAGTATATTTTTACAAAACCTTATGCTAAACAAAAGTACATTACATATATTATTGTTAACGTCAATAATAATACATAACTGTACAAGTTATACACTAGTGATATCAGTTATTTTAATAGCAACGAACGACCTGTTACAAAAGACTAACAAAAACTAACAACAATATGGGGTATTACACGTCAGTCTTTAATAATAAATAACCAAACGGCCGATGAATATATTACCCGGGGAGAAGCAACTTTGACTTGTTTCAACTAAGTAGACAGTTTTATAGGGGGAAAATCGATGGGTGGAAAATTATTCTTAAAAGAGAAAATAAAATGATTTTCTCCACTTTAATTTTATTACAAATGATACACTGTGTTGCAGACGGATTTTTGAAAAACTTTTAGAACATGGAATCCAAACAAAATAAGCCACATACAGAACGGAAAATTAATATTAAAAATTGAATATTATAAAAACGAAACCATATCTGCAACACAAAACGATAATTGAAGTTGTTGTTATGTTATTGTTGAATAGGAAACTAATTTCAGTTTTGGGAAAAGGCAAGCGATTGTACTTCTATCTATTGTATTTCAAGCCAGTTATAATACACTTTTTAAGATTCACGATGAACGGGAAATAATAGATTTAGAAAAAAATTATATATATTGAACGTTTCATAGTTCAAGCGGAGACCACTAGTAGTTTAGCAATATTTAATTATAGTATCAAACACATCGCATTATAATTAATTTATCGATTTTTTATATTTTTCCAGTTTGTTATAAGACGCAGTGCACACAGCTGTTGTAATCTGTAATTATTTTCAAAGTCTCTACCCTTTAATAAATCTAATAATCAAAAAACTGGAAACGTTATAAAAATCGAACTATACGAGCTTTCAAAAAAAAAAAAAGGAGTAGTTTACAATTGCGAAACCCTTTTAGTTTCTAATGAAGAGAGAGATTTGGCGGATAAATCTTTTGCATTGGTGATGGACGATCCACCGATATTAGACTCGGATATACAGGGTAGAGACTGCTTATCTAACGTCTCGTTAGAGACCTCTATTATGACGTCGTCGTCTAGGCTTTTAGGCTTATTTTCGTTGAGTGTGGAATGGAAGAAGATATTTTTTAGCGTAGCCGTAGTATTAGTCGTTGAGGACGATTTACGGGGCTTCTCAGCCTCACTTATAGGCAAAGTTATGTCCACGTAAATGCTATCGTTGCTGATAGTATCGTAGCTACGATCATTCCGACTGTGGCATGACCTGAAATTCGAGCGACCGCGAGAGCTGCAACTACTATCTATACTAGCTTTTTCAGCGTACATAGATTCGTACAAATGAGGCGCTATGAAGCTCACATTATCGTCAAAACGGACCCTCTCAGATACGCAATCCTCCCCGTTTGTAACGCAACTGCACGAATCACTTCCTGCAGTCTAGAACAACAGCAATAAACGTGAGAGTACACTGTACAGTCAGGGAAGACTTAGACCGTAAGATATATTATTATTTCATTACTTACCTTGTAATTGAGCATGGATCCGGCAAGGGCGCGGGTTGATGCGGCTCCATCGTCCGCCGCAATACTGGCGCTGACCGACTTGTCTGATAAGCTGCTGATGCTGTATCTTTGGGCAGAAACCATGTCTGCCTGAACCTCCATTCTCTGGCCGATACCGGAACCGGTTCCGACACTTCCGGCAAGAGCTACAGTACTTGCGGACTCTCTGTCTGCCTCACGCAGGACCTGACTGCCGCTGGCCATCGAGAGACTCGCCTCGCCGATAGACGCCGTCGTGACGCCACCCACGCGTCCACTAACCGCGTCCATGGAGGTATTGTCGGGATTGTTACGTGAAGAGGCGACGTCGTTTTCGTCGTCGAATTCGAAACGAACGCCGGTCGCCGAAGTGGTCACTCCACAACCACCTGAACGGCAAAGGGACACGGGAACGACGCCGTATACATAGAACAGGAGGATCGGGACACCGATCCCTACAGCTAGGCCAGCAAGGATAGGCGATATCAAAACCTGGAAAAGAATTAAGAGTATAAGAAAACGAATGAATGATAATACTAAGGAATGATATCTTTTATAATTGTTTAATGACCCTGCTCTTGCTTTCTTTTACGCCAATAGAATATCGTTTTATTAAAAAAGAGGCAAATTAGGGATTCTTATGGTTTGACATCAACAACCCCTTTAGCTAATTATAAAAATTTGGGACATGAACAAGATTAATATTCGAAACAGATGCATGTACAGTCTATTTCAATTTGTTAGAATTATGATCTTGAAGAAATCTGCGCGAAGATAGAAAGAATACACACTAGGCGTAAGCAAGACAGAAATGTTCCCTGAACGAGCAAAGTTCTCGATGGGCGGTCTTAGGAGATCGGCTAGAACTGTACAGTACTAGACGAAATGTTTAGCAATTTCTTAAAACAAAAATGTATATAAATTAACAATAGAAAACAAAGCAAAAGTTTTATAGGTGTGTAGAGCGTTAAGTTAATTCACTTGTTATTATTTTTGGCTAAATATGCTTTTAAATAATGCATATTCTTAAATTTTAAAGAGGCAGTTTAAATAATTTTGCAAATGGTACTGTACACTTTTGTCTAGTTCTCGCTCAATGATCGGTGGAGAAATGAGCTCCGCAGACAAATATGATTGAATTTGGAATTATGCTACGGCGCATCCTAATAAAGGGAAGGGGCATATCTCTAACTTCTTGAAACGAACAGTACGTACTACACTATAGCTTTGACAAGTGTAGTCATGTATAACGTACAAAAACAGAAACTCATCCAAGACTAAAATGAACAAAAATTTTTGCAAAGTTCGAGAAATACACTTGAAAATTAATAATTTATTAAGGTCGGTGGTAGGAGGTCGTCAGAAGCAAGCGTAATATAACAGTCGGCCGAACCGGCGTCCGCGCTCGACGCCGACGTCGCTTTTGCCACGCCCGTTCCAGCGTCGCGACGTCGACGCACGCCACCCAAAACTATCAACCCACCCCACACCATTTCTTCTTTGTCGCTGTTCGGGCCGTTCCAGCAGTGCTTCGTCGTCAATGACGGCAACAGCCAACAACATACACGGTGAGACAATTTCATCGACGCGCCCATTCTAATACCAATTAAATTATTAAACCGTCATTTGTCGACTTGTGCTATGAGTTCGATAAAGAAACCAGTAGCTAAAGTGTCCACAATTCACGACATAAAGGATACTTAACGGGTGAGAGATTGTGGTGATGATGGTGCTTCGTCTTTGGAATGTTTTAGAAAAAAAAAAAATAATTGCACTTTGAACTGACGGACAGTCGGAATTGTAGGTACCCTGGTACAGGATACAGACAATAAAAATATTACAGCAGGTCTTTAAAATGTGTTACTTGTATTGATTAATTTTTAATTTCCTAAAAACGTAACTTATGCTTAAACAATTCTAATTGGAAGTAAAAATTTGTAATGATGACGTAACTGCTGCAATTATTTTGTATTGTGAAATATCGCATGCATGCTATAATATGCCTACATAAAACAGTTATTGTTTTGTTCTGAATCAATGAGTCCTTGGCCAATTCGTAATTTTAATAAGTAATAAAATACCTGATAAAAAAATTAAAAAAGTATGTAATGTAAAACGAACTATTTTGTTTAGAAGTACATTATATCGAATTAAAGAATTATCTAATTAAAAATTTAAGTTCAGAACTATATTAAACGTAAACAATATCTTTTCCTAATATAGTTTTATATGCTTGTTTAATTGCTCAACCATTTGCTATAAAATTAACTTTTTCCAGATAAATTCTTTTCCACTTTATTGCCTTTAACTCTGCTTAAGAAATACCCTCTAAATTACTGTTACCTCAATAGGGCATAATTTTCCTTTTTACAAAATATCGTTCATAATTAGAATTGAACATTAATACCTAAAATTGTTTTTTAAAGTAGAAGAACATTATTCAAGATTTGATTGGACTACTTTTATGAATAATTACGTAAGTGGCGCTCCTGTTCGGTTAATTAGTGATTTCTGATTAAACATAATTCCCATAGTTTTCTTTTTGAAACAACAGTTCAGTAACTTAATTTCCCTTTTCTTTGCCAATTAAAGGACAACAATTCTGTTTACGATGTCTGTCACACACTACATGTAATACATTCGATAAAACTGTTGGTCCCATATAAATTTCCCTCTAATTGCCCCGAAGGTCGAAATAATTTCAAAACATACACACAATAGGTACCTAATCGCATTATTTAATTATCGTTAATTATATTATTGTCGTACTAACAAACTAAGATAGAAAAGTCCAATCGCAAAACTTTTTTCTATGAAATGCAGCAGTTGGAAAAGAAGAAGAGAAACACAAAACAAGAACCCAATTAATATACGTTTCAGATATCATCCTCACGATTTAATTGAGAATATCATCTGGTGGTCATGTCTCAATCAGAATCCGAAGATACAGGTAGTAACACAAGTAGCAGTACGACTAGCGACGCAGATTGGCCGGTAACAGAAGAATGGCTCCAGGCAGTGTTAAAACAGCATCACAAGGACCTGGAGGAACCATCATCCATCACCGTGGTCGATTTCGCCGTTCGACCTGGTTGCGATGCGCGCGACAACGTACTCAGCGATATCTTGGCCGTTAGCGTTAAATATAAATTACAAGGGAACGATGACATTCATTCGCTCAATTTCATCATCAAGCTTCTTCCCCAGGATCCCTTCAGTCGGTTTTTTGTTACCGAAGCACAATTCGATCTCCGAGAGATTAGTTTTTATACTCAAGTAAATAAAACTAAAAAATTTAACAGATAGATAGGTAAACTTCTGCATCTCGTTTTTTAGATTGTACCCGACCTGGAGTCTTTCCAATCGAAATACATTTCAGAAGGCTGTGCCCCAATCACGCTTCCCATCCCCAATTGCTACTACGCCCATTACGCCGCGGGTAGCACGCAACCCGAACCGACACCCCCCGAATCCGTCCTGGTGCTAGAAAACATTAAATCGTTGGGCTTTCACGGGGGCGAAATCTCTCGGGGTCTCACCCTACGTCAAGTTCGAGCCGCAGTCGAGGCAATATCTAAAATTCATGCCCTTTCCCTGTGCCTCAAGATTAAGGAAGAAAAACAGATCCCGGAAAGATACCCCTTTCTATTTCAGACGTCCAAAGCAACAGATTCGTATCAGCACCTGGTCGAAAGAGGACTTCCTCAGCTGGACCAGTTCCTGGAACGACGACAGGGACTAGAATGCGTCCTGGATTGCCTCCACTCGATCCGACCAAAAACGAAAGATATCATAGAGAATCTCCTGTCACCTCAGGAACCGATGGGCTTGATTACGCACACTGATTTCTGGTGTAACAATTTGATGTTTAAAGAAGACGAAGACAATTGCGAATGTACAATACTAGACTGGCAAATGGTGACTTTCAGCAGACCCACCAACGATTTGGCTTTGCTCATTATAAGCTCCGTTCCAACCGAACTGAGGAGGCAACACACTGAAACGCTCCTGGATAACTATTGGGACAGTTTCACGGCAATATGCCAGAAACTGGGCCTGGACGTTCCCGGCGAACTTGAGTACGATAGGAAAAAATTGGGTCAGGATTACAGACGATCGCAACTTTTGGCCCTCTTGCTTTGTATTGGATCGGTTGATGTGGCCCTAGGAGACCCGCTAACTGAGGAACGATTGGTGGAGTTGCTCAAAGATCTTTATGCGGACGGAATTTTGGCCAATTCAGATGAAGTTTAATTATAGACTGATAAATAATTAAATATGTACATTGAGTCAACGAAAAAGCAAAACAAATTTTATACTCCCGTATTGATACGTTTGTCGCATATTTGCGAAAAGAAAATTGATTGCAGGATTAACAGAGGAGGAAAGAAGGGTTTTTATCAATTCGTCTCATGTTAGAAAGCTTTTACCAAAAAAATGTAGATTTCATTCAATTCGTGCTGTGCAATTTGATTAAGAATGCTTTATAAATACTTATACATATAAAACATAACTTATTTTTTATCTTCGCACTTTAACATGATGTGCCAATATCATAATCTGTAGACACATAAACCTAGAATGCTGTAATATTTTGTGTGACACGTGGAGGTTTCCGTTTTTTAGACTTTAATTCCTACAATGTAATTATTTCTTTACAGTTTCGAAATTAATTGAAACTAACTAGTGTTGCACATATAACTAAAATAAAAAGCTATGTTTTTTAAGCATATTGTTCCTGTTCACAAACATGCTAAAAACAATATTAGTTGTAGAAAATACCAATGTACTGTATAATTAAATATAAAAATGTCACTGAAACCTACAAATAGTATCATTTTCCCAGATCAAAAGTGAAATCTTCAAGAAATAGAAAACATCTATTCTTATCAGAAATAGGTAATTGCAAATTCACCCAAAAATAATGTTCTGTACAATGAATTATGTGTTGCACAAGTGATTTCTCCTTAAGTATCTATTTAGTAAATGTGTGTCCAATCTCAATTGAACAACTTAATCGATTACTTGTTGCTCAAAAAGTACTTGAACTGGGTACTCAATTGTACTTCTTAGCCTGAATAAGAACCTCCTCACAGGGGTAAAAATCGATTCATTCAAGCTAATCCTCTGATTTTAAATACGCTTATAATTGCGAAAAACTAAATTAATAATTCAAAATTAATTTCATTTTGTTCTACAAAAATCATATACTCTGGGCGAATAAAAGTACATAATTTAATTAAAAAAAAATCAGAAATACCCTTACAGTGAAACAAGAAGAGACGTAATTGTGGTGAAAAGTCACTTAAAAAGTTTTTTGCCCTCTTGAAATGTAAAATAAAAACTAGAACGCAAAAACAGGACATGTATTCGAGAGTAATTGTAGTAGCGTGCAAATGCGGAAGCAATTGACCTGAATGATGGGGACACATCCACCCCACATTTTTGCTTCAATGGTCTCTTAAAGGAAAGTTTGTACCACCGCACAAAACATAAACATTCACTCAAATTTGCGCAAAATCACGTTCTTTAGAGGGGTCGCTTTAAACTAGCGTAAATTTATCAATACATATTTCAAACGATAGAGTAGAAACTACATAAATAATGAACTAATATTTCTACAGAAAGCCAAAATTATCCAATTATTAACGATTTTGTTCTACAGAATATATTAATTACTATTGAAAACGGTTATTTCAAGTTTTATCTGCTTTTTTAACTAGCAACCGTTGTAAAATCAAACTTATTGATCCTGAGAGAGAGCTTCATATAACTAGCTCAAAAATTCTGGTTTTGAATTTTAATGATAGCGCTGACAAATTTATTCACTCCAACTCGCATCACTTGCAAATAATTTATCCTTACAACTGCTGCTTTTACCTTCATGCACATATATCTACTTGTTCACCTTAAAGGTACTCTAAATGTATAATGTGCATATTCTTGGCAATAAATCAAAAAAAGGAAAAGTTTGAATAAATTTTATACTTTGTTCAGTAACAAAAAAAGACAAGAGAAAAACGACAAAAGTAGAATGTGAAATATAAAATCATTTGTAAAGATTCGCGTTTTTTTAGTAAATACATACGTACAAATAGCTACATCATATATTACCTAATTGTTCCTGGCAATCGATCTGTCCGTTCTACTACGGTCATCTTCCTCTTTAACAAACCCTTTTCCTGGGTCATCGACGTTATTTCCTGAAGACCCGAACATAATGCGATCCGATTTGCAAGCACAATTTTTTAGAATATCTTGTATTAAAGTACTGTTCTTAATTTAATTATTAATTAATAACTTCACTTTGATCTTTCAAACATAATCCCTTTCATTCTTTAAACGTATATTACAATAATTCTAACCGAAATCAAACCGAACTAGAAAAATCATGGTTTTTTGTTTATAATACTAACAATGTATCATTTTAACAATGATTATAGTTTAAAAATACACTTATAATTATATTTCCACTATAATATTCACTTTTTGTCTTAGTTTCACGCACGTGTATTGAATTAAAAATGTATATTAAATGAATGGGGTTCAATAACCTCTGCGTTTGCCTTATAGTACTATAGTAGTAAAATATGAATAAAAACGTAAACTATTGCATTCATAATTCTATAGAAAAATGCGCCATCTTTTTCTCTGGCGGCGGTGGATGATATTTATTATAATCAACATAACCTTAATTTACAATTTTGTCTATTATTCTCTTATAATAGTCATTTTAATAAAAAGTATTGCAAAATGGGATGTTTAACGAATGCAGTTTAAAACTTTGGACTTTCTTTTAGGGGTTCAGTGCAATAATAATAGCTGAAACATGATTATAGTAATAAAAAAACCTCAACAAACAAATGTCTGCAGCCTAGACTTCTACATCACCAACTACTAAATTCGCTTTTTCTTACCTACATTTAATAGTACGACGTTGTGTCTATTTTTTAATGTTAACTCATATACTATTGTACTTAATAAATACAAAATTAAGCAGCGTCATTTGTTTTAAATTAATTAAATGGAGAAATTAGATGCTAGGTTTCGTAACTACAATAACAGCTAGTTCGTTGGAATCGTTATACTCTGTCCTGCTTTTGAAAATTCTAGACCTATGTGTTTTTTGCATTACTTTCTGAGTTATTTTACCTAACAATTTAAGATATTGACATAATATTTCCTTAATAAGTAATTACTAATTAATATTAGAAAAATTTCATCCTGCATCTGTTCGACTAACAATGTCAAACGTAATTCTGTGCCTATATTTTACTATCAAGTTTACTGCATTTCTTATTCGACTTGCAAAGCTTTATTAAGTTATTTTTAATAATTTAAACATAATTTATTGCAAAATTATAGTTCTTTTCATTGCTGTTTAAGTTGTGATTAAGTGTAGTGCTTCGTTATTGGAATACGAACAGCATTTATTCAATAGTTTCTGTTTTCCCATGTAATAAGACAACACTTTCATTTAACAAACAATGACAACAACAAATGTTCTGGAAATAATTGATAAAATAGTTTAAACAACTCAATTTGTTCAAATAAGAGAGAAATAGGGTCTATACGCAATGTTTACAAAAGAGCTTGTTTAAATTAGTTTTCAAATCAGATTTACTCAATAAACAAGGACGACCACAGTAAACTGGGTGTTTTATTGAAGCAAAATCGACTAAAGCAAAAAGAGAAAGAAAAGATCACTTACCGAAGCGATGAGGCCTCCAATTATAGCTGCATTCCGTTTGTGTTTGTTTGCAGTCTTGTACCTCGTGTAAAGTTTACGACCAACCCAAACAGGTATTCCTGTAACAACAAAAAAATATATTAATAGACTTCAATAAATTTACTCAAAACTTTTGATACCTATCAACTGTTATGTGCTAATTATAATATAGAAAAACAGAAAAGGATAAATTACAAAAGATAAGTATTAATAACAAAACAAACAAAAACGATTTTATTGATTAAGATTAATCAAAACATTACCAATGATCATTGCAGGCACTGCAATCCCAGCAATAAGGGCAATTCCCACAGGAGCCCCTACGAGTGTTCCAAGCTGCCACAAGATCTTTTTCTTTCGAGACCAGGGCTTCTTTCCCCAAAATGTACAACCCGAAGGGCTGAAACAACAAAAAGGAATATTTTCATTACAAACATTCACCGAATTCACTTGAATTATCATGTCACATTTAAAAGTTACTTATTTACATATAGTTAATTTTATTTCTTACTAACGTAGACAAAGTCTGTTTCCAACTAATTAATTACAATTCTATAAATTATACAGATTTAGTAATAACACTCTTTTAATTTTAGGTAAATATTAATCACCTTGCTGTAGGCAATTAAAACCGAACAGCATATTTATTTAATTCATTCAAATGTGATCAGTTTAATCAATTATACATTTTTTAGCTTAAATAACGACGACACAATTGTAATTAATAAAACAAAAGGAAGAATATTTTAAAAACAAAACCGTTACATTAATCTAAAATTCTATACAATATTAATTAACTCAGCAGAAGTATGCAAAACATTTTCAAGAACAGATTGAATTATTACTTGACTTTTGACCTCAAATATCAGCCTAAAAAATTCAAGTACGTCTTACAATACTGCATAAATATTTTATTACGATTATCTCTAACTTTTTTGTAGTATTTAAAGGTGATTAAAACACAATTATAATGTATATAACTTTGTCAAAAAAGTTACTTGATACTTGACTTTCAATTCCTTTGTACTGTCCACCTAATGATTAGAATAACTTTTAAATTATAAGTACTAAGTATTTATTAAAAATTCTTGCGAGACATTTTAGTGGTGTGTAGTACATACGCTTTTTTAGCTTTTAGGACTTGCTCACCTTAAATAATGCAAATCGCTTATTTCTTTCATGCACAGCCAACAAAACTCTGCTCCACAAACAGAACACATCATATGATTGCATGATCCATCGTCCAACTTGACAATAAGCACTTGGCAACGAGGACATGGTTTTATGTCATCCCCTGCAAATAATGAAATAAAACTGTGTAAATAACAACAAAAAAAAAGAATATATCACTTATGTATACGCTTAGCTAATATTAACAAGATGTAAAGGTAATAATTCCATGATCTGAATTAAAAAAGTCATATTATTTTTCAATTGTGAGAACTTCGAATAAGATTTTATTATTAGTATGTGTTTTGAGGAAAACGGAAATATTTATTTAGTACTTACGATGTTGGGAGTCCTGACTAAAGCTAACGGAAGATGAACGAATGTTCGGTGACCTTTGAGCCCTTGCTGCATCACACGTCTGATTGGGATGCCACTCAGCTTTACAGTGATAACAAAAATAAGAATTACATCCAGGCCTTTCGCACTTGATTTTTGGACAACTTGCACATTCACTTGCTATCACTGCAAACCTGCAAATAAATAATAAGCCCAATTTTTTAAAAGTTTGTACAAACTTATATATTTTTTTTTTGGTTTAAAGACAACAAAAAAAATTCACAATATCAGACAATGTATATAATATTTACCGACAATCTGGAGCGGGACACCATCGAGTATCGGGGTCCACTGCCAAAACCCTTCGTACCATAAAATCTTCGTACTTTTCGTATACATGTTGATCATCCAATATGCTACGAATCTCTATTAAAAAAACAATATACAGGATGTTAGGGTGACTGTAACAATATTCTCTATTACATTAATTGCAATATAACAAAAAGGCTGAACTATAAATTTTATAATTCGCACGTAATTGCTAATTATGAGCTTACCATTGGGATGAATAGGTTCTGAACATTCTGGACACGAAATAGAAACTCTAGACTCAGAAATCTCAATTCTCAAATATTGCTGTAAACAGGACAAACAGGAGCGATGCCCACAACCCATGAGCTCGCAGAATTCGTCCAAGGACTGTTCTACCAGACATAGTGGGCATTCCAAGATGTGGTAACCCTCTCCACTCTAAAATAAAAACATTTAGTGAATAACTAAAAATTATATAACACCATTATTAATATTATATAATTTTACAAAGGTGAATGATGACGATGATGGTAAGATATGATACTGTACTTATTAATATTAATGAATAGATAAATCTTATTGGCATTTACTCTGTTTTATTCATACCTACTGCAAGATCATTTATTAGTTTTCACTGCAGTTAGAATAGGGGAAAAACCGCCCATACTGAATCAGGTACTGTACAAAATGACGTTCACACAAGTACGATTTTATAGCATCATTATCGCTCTAAAAACGTCTCAATATAATGTAATATTTATGTTGATAATTTACATGTTTACTCAGTACAGTTGTTAACACATAAATAACACATTTACGAAGTGCCATTAACAATTTGTTATTAGACAGTTTGTGAGTAAATTATAAACAACAAAAAACGAAATAGATAAACGCATAAGGGCAATGGTAATTTCCACATAGAAGCATAAGGAAACTTTTTTGGGTAGTTACGTAGTAAGTATTCATTCGATCTATTAAAGAAAGGAAACTGTCAGATCTAGGAATAAATAGCTATGTTGATATACTTTAAAATTAGTATTTAATGATACTATAAAATAGTAATTAACACACATTTTAATTCGTAGATACGTAATAGAATGAAATATTTATAACTGCAGCATACAATACTATAAGGGTTCCGTTTTTCATTCGGAAGTACGGAACCATAAAAATAACAACAAAATATTACAGTCAACGTTATTTATTAATAAAGTATTTAAAAATTAAGGGCAAATGTTCCTTGCTTCAATTAAACTTTCTAAAAACAATGTAGCAAAAAAATATCGTTTTTTGAGTGCCAGTATCACTTATTGAGAAAGAATAGCGAACGTGATAATAAAAAAGTAACAGTGGCGCCTGGAAACCAAATTGAGTAATTAAAATTATAGCTGCTGCTACACTCTCATTAGGGCTTTACACTTTATTGCTTCATAATAATTAGATTTATTACCAAAGCGAACAATATCATAAAACATTCTCGCTATACCCAACACGCTAAACATACACTACATTATACACGGTTTGTTTGAGGCAGGTCAATTGGTTTACGTTAACCTGAACCAGGAAGTGTGTCAGTGCACCTTGGGGTAATTGGGTTCAAATCAATATTTTCCGTAAATCCTTGTGTAGCAAAATTTAATAGGAAGTGAAACGCAAAACAATAAATATAAACAGAATTTTCTACAACTAGAACTGAGGAATTATGACAACAAAAGGAAATCAATTCTGTGATCGCGAACGGTTAATTCGAAAGGCTAGTCAGAGACATATTAGAAACAGAAACAGGAGTAAAGGGGGGCAGAATCTAAATATTTTACGAACTTGTGATGGCGATAAGAAGATATATGAATAAAAAATAATTAAGAAGTCTCTACCTTTGTGCTAGATGTGAACACAGAAGTTTTGCTGTTGGCTTGATGAAGTTCGACGTAATGTGATAGGCCTTTTTCACAGTCTTTCGATGAGCTACCATTCTTGTTATCCGCAACATCTTTTCCATGACCTGAAAATGTAAAAGAAAAAAATAAATAAATAAAATAATAAGAATTTTTTTAATCTTTTTTTTTTCAAATAAAATATTGTACATTAAATTAAATCGATCTCGTTCCTTTCCCTTCTTNAAATATTGTACATTAAATTAAATCGATCCCGTTCAATATTCATCTACAAAGTATTCTTTTAGTTTAATAAACTGTCGAAGAATAAAGTAGTAAAGTAACAATAAATATATTAAGAATATCTAACAATTACTTATTTTTTTTTTACTGAAGATGCTGTTTATTCGTTAAGTATTCTGACATGACAATGAGAAACTTAGTTCAAGGAAAGAATTACGAAATCTTCAAAAAATTATCATACGTTTTTCACACTTATTTCATCGAATATCGACAGTTATAAATTTTATTATCTATAAATAAGGTCATAACTGTTTATTTACAATCCGAAAAATAACATTACTTAATCCTAAAAATTTTGATGAAAACATAGCTATACAGTTTGTCATTCTAAACGCTGCTTTAATTAATATTAAAATACACAAAATCCTTCATAAAATTTATGCAACAACTTCAACTTCTTGGTAGTTACAAAGTCAAATTTGAATTCCTTTTTTAGTATTAATTAGTAATCCGCATAATTAATACACTATACAAAGCATAAAACATATTGTTTTTTAGTGTTTTCAAAACACTTATAACACAAAAAAAATAAAGTCAAACGTTACAATTTAATTAATGTAACGTATTGAAACTAATTTTGAGTTTGTTAATAGTGATTATTATTGTTTTGATTTTGTACACGTGTAAACTTATTAAGATTAGACGACTTTTTTACTAATTTCGTAAAACAATAGAAATTAAATTACAGTAAGTAGTAGTACCTAATAAAAATAATAACGTTTATGTTTTTTTTAACCTGTAGATATATATACTTACAAAACAATATGCAAATAGCATTGTTTTTACGATTGAATTTAAAAGAGGGATTATTGCACTCTTCTATTATTATTACACTGTACCTACAATACAAGATTACAACAACTTTTTGTTTATAATTACGAACGACGCTGCCAAGGATAACGACTTAGTACCTGTAATTAGACGGAGGATATTGTGATAACAATACCAATCACTTTTTATGGCTCGATGTAGCAAGGAGAGGTCGAGGTGTCGAATGTTTTTTTTTTGTAGGTCGTTTATTAATTGAACTTCTTTGTCTTTTAATAACATTTCACGGAACTTTAACGTCTTTGGCATTCACGAAGATAACGAAATTCTTAAACGCAATTTAGTATGATGTTGATGTATTTGAAAAAATGTAGACCATCCGTTTTATTCTCATTCCACGCATAGAGGCTGTAGCCACTTCGAGTTTAAGTGAAATTCCATTGAAAGATGATAATTTATGAACACTTAATATATTACATGTAAAAATTATAAACATTTAAAACAATTTTTTGTTGCGTACATGATGCTTTTTAGATATGCCTTTCACATTTCTTTGCCAAAATTGACGAATTTTATATAAGGAACAATTCACACAAAGCGAAATACGAGGGTGGATTGATAAGTTTCCGGCCTGACCAAGAAAAACAAGGTTTTTAAAAATTTTTTTTTTTTATTTCTCAACATAATCTCCTCCAAGGCTGATACATTTCTCATAGCGGTGTTCCAGTCTATTAATGCCATCTCTATAGACTGATTCGTCAAGCTCCTCAAAATAACCATTTACAGCTTCGATTACTTCTTCATTGTCCGCAAATCTCTTACCGCCAAGCCATTTTTTGAGATTAGGGAACAGAAAATAGTCACTCGGGGCTAGGTCTGGAGAGTAAGGAGGGTGCGGCATCAATTCAAACTTTAGATCGTTGATTTTAGCCGTCGCAACGATTGACGTGTGCGCTGGTGCGTTATCGTGATGAAACAAGATTTTTTTCTTCGCCAGATGAGGTCGTTTAATTTTCACCTCGTGGCTCAAACGTTGCAATAAGTCTGCGTAGTATTGACCAGTGATAGTATTACCCTTTGCAAGGTAATCAATGTATATAATACCTCTTGCATCCCAAAAAACAGTAGCCATAACCTTGTTCGCCGAAAAAATTGTTTTTGCCTTCTTTGGAGTTGGTTCCCCTGGTCCAATCCACTGTTTAGACTGTTCTTTGGTTTCAGGAGTGTAGTGGTGGACCCACGTTTCGTCAACGGTTACGAATCGACGCAAAAATTCGCTTGGATTACGCTTATACAATGACAAATTTGCGGTAGAAATGTTTTTTCGAATCAATTTTTGGTCGACTGTTAGCAAACGCGGCACCCATCTTGCACAGAGCTTTTCCATATGCAAATGTTGGTGCAAAATATGTTGCACACGTTCATATGACATCTTACAGGTCTCAGCTATCTCACGCACTTTCAATCTGCGGTCTCCCAGCACTATTTGATGAATTTTTTCGATCATATCTGGAGTTGTGACCTCAACGGGGCGTCCTGAGCGAGGCCCATCAGAGGTGCTCACACGACCCTTTTTAAACTCGGAAACCCACTGCTTAACGGTTGAATATGACGGGGAGGATGTCCCCAGTGTTGAGTCCATCTCTTTTTTAATTTCCTTCGGCGTTAACCCCTTCAAATAAAAGTATTTGATGACAGCACGATTTTCCTGCTTTTCCATTTTTACGAAAACCACAGAGGCGTCTTGTTCAGCGTGCTGTCAAACCTACACTAGCAAGGAGATCGGGCTGAAACTATAGCTACAAGCTATCCAAGGATGGTACTATAGAATGTCACCTCAAGGTAGGCCTAGTGGCGTCATCTCTTGGTTAGGCCGGAAACTTATCAATCCACCCTCGTAATCGCGTTAATTTTTACCTTGATTTTTGTGGCTTTTCGAACTCTCTGTTGGATGAGATCTACTGGAACTCAATCTTCTTCCGACAATCGGGCTGGCATAGAGAAGTCGTCGCAAGGAAAAACGCGAAAATCCTCGCTTTCGTTCGCGTTGTCCTGCAACGCACGACGCACTTCCGCCGTCTACATCGACGGTTTTACGCATAACTGAATGTAATCACACGAAAAAATAATGGTTGCACTCTTTATTCTCACTACAGACTACGAGAACTAGATTGGAAAACGCGAATTTGCATGTCCTTGTTAAAACAAATATATATAAACACTGTGTTAAAAATTAGCCGGTTGGAATCGAAACCAAACCAAGGAGTTAGCCTGAAACAAAAGAAAAACAATTTAAAATTGGTTGTTTTTACAAAATTACAAACAAATTATTGCAAATGACTTGGCTGCACAATAGGATTAATAGTTTATTTCAACTTGTAAATAGCTCATTGGTTAGAGCGTAGAACTGCCCCGCCGAAGTGTGCGAGTTCGAATCCCGCAGGGGTCATATTTTTTTGTTCTTTTTGTACGATACATACAGAATAAATTTTACACGTTTCATTATTCCTGAACAGAGCTTGGTATGAAATCACGTATCAACATCATTAAATACGCTTGTTAAATACGCAAAAGTGCTCGTAACCAATGCGAACGAACAAAAAAGTGAAATTATTGCTATGCCACGTACCTCAAGTGTACACCAGTATTATAAAAAGTACTTTTACTTACTTACCGAAGCCTTTTCTCTCTCATTTTTTATATGTATTAGGTACATGCATTAATGCATTTATGCATGGACTACGTACTGAATAACAAACCAACATTCAATTCAAATGCACTAATAAATATTTCTTAAAGAGCGTAAGTTAAGTAAGTACTTCTTAATACATACATGCGCTCGATTTATTCTTTACCTAATATCGCATCTTATACAGAAAATCGACGAAAACGTAGGTAGTTTTTTTCATAACAAATAATAACATAATAGGCTAATTTTAAGTTGTATTGTTTATACCGTTAAAGTTTATTACGACATAATTAATACATGAATTAAGAGTAAAGTCATGCATCACAAAAAGTAATACGTGATGTAGGATACTCTTATGAAGTATTTTAGTATAAGTATTCATTGTTTATCCGAGATTGTAATAAATAAAGTGGAATTTAATAGGATAGGATTTGCAATTATAAATATTGTATGTGAATATAAATATGAATTTTATTGACACTGAAATAAAAAGTTATTTCGGATTCCATATACTGTTTAGCATTAATTTTAAAGTTAATTACCGGAATTGCATAATTCATAAGGGACTTTACACAAATAGAAACAATTAGATGCCATAAGGTAATCTTTCCTAATAACATAATAAAATAATCATCTTCCGCCATATGCTAAAAATAAAAGTAAAATCGGACTTGTTTATGTGCACCTAATTGTTATCAATTATCGAAAGGGAATCCCCATGTAATAAGAAACACACATGCATAAAAAGTACGTACACAATTTTTATAATTAATCAATAAATTTGATGTTAATGACTGTTACAAAGTAAACGGAAAAAATGTTAATTATTTTATTTGGTACGTTTTTTAATGATCTTTGGAATTTTTCACACTGAATTCTTTCTAAAATAGTTATAGTCGGGAAATCCCGGTTGACACAGAAAGGTGAAGAACATGCAATTAGATTTAGAAAGAATTTTTAAACTAACGAATAATATTCAAAAAAGTTAACATATGGTAGTGTATTGCTATTTACAGATAATATCTGCTGATAAGTCAATATACATACATTTTACAATAATTATTTTATTGTCATCGTGTGGGTCTTTTTTTTGTGTCATCATCATAAGGTCATCAGTCCTAAGACTGGTTGGACACGTACCTCCACTCTTTCCTATCCTGAGCTAAACTTCGCATTTCCCTAATATAGAACAGCCCACATCCTTAACTATTTGCGAACAGTAATCTAATCTAGGTCTACCTCTACCCCTCCTAACTCCTGTTTCTGCCTCTAATATGTCTCTGACTAGACCTTCATGCTTGAGAAGGTGTCCTACCAACCTATCTCGTCTATTTTTTATTGACTTCCATAGAGTCTCTGTTCTCCTATTCTTTCCAATACCTCTCTTTTTTTGTGTACAATTATAAAAATTTTCAACACTTACAGAATATACGCTACACTTCACGGTTGATAATTTTAAATAATGTAACTAAAATTACAGCACGCAACTAAACCATCCGTCAGTCTGTGTGTCTGTCCGTCTGATAAACTTATTTGATTGATTGACATGATGCATCGATTCACTAATGCATTTAACAACAGAGAAAGTATTAGATTGCAGTCAACAGCTTTTTAAATGCAAAATTACAGTAGACAAATCTATTTAACGCCCCTTGCACATAGTATATTTGATAAAAATTAAAATATTAGATTTGTAGTAGGGTTAAATTACAAAAAAAAGTCTTGGAAAATAATCAAGAGAAAGTAGAAATGTGGAAAACGAAGACAATTTTCACTTACTTTCTGGAAAGAATTGAGTAATGAGAAAACTGTATAAAATGCGTGAATTGTGATAGGCCTTTTATATAATAGAGTCCTGTACCTTCAGGTCCTGTATAATTAGACAAAGACCGTCTTTACCTATCTTCTTAATAGTGGTGAGAATTTATATGGGAAAACTATACAAAAAGCGTGAATTGTGGAAGGTTTGCAGATAGGCCTTTTATGTAATAGCGTCCTGTATCTGCAGGTCCTTTATCATTAGGAGAAGACCGTCCTTACCTAGTTTATAAATAGTATAGAAAATTTATATGGGAAAACTATACAAAAAGCGTGAATTGTGGAAGGTTTGTAGATAGGCCTTTTATATAATAGAGTCCTGTATCCTCAGATCCTTTATCATTAGGCGAAAACCATCTTTACCTACGTTCTAAATAGTATAGAAAATTTATATAAGACAACTGTATAAAATGCGTAAATTGTGGAAGGTTTGTAGATAGACCCTTTATATAATAGAGTCCTGTATCTTCAGGTCCTTTATCATTAGGAAAAGACCGTCTTTACCTACGTTCTAAATAGGAAAGAAAATTAATATGGGAAAACTATACAAGATGCGTGAATTGTGGAAGGTTTGTAGATAGGCCTTTTATATAATACAGTCCTGTATCTTCAGGTCCTGCATCATTAGGCGAAGACAGTCTTTACCTACTTTCTTAATAGTATTGAGAATTTATATAAGAAAACAATACAAAATGAAGGTTTACAGATAGAACTTTTATATATTTAGAGTCCTGTATCTTTTTCTTGTTATCGGATTCCTTATAAGCAAACTGTCTTATTTTTTTTCAAAGATATTTTGCTCTACGATAGCAATAAACAGTAGATAAATTTACTCAGTTAAAAGTGCCAATCAGATAAAATAGTGCAGAATCTATCAGAATACAACATGTCACAATAATTCATCCACAGGGTAATAATTACTTAATTGCCTACAATGCCAAACGATTAAAGTTTAAGTTTATAAATCCAAATAAATGACAGATGCCTTTGGCAGAAAAAGATACAACATGTGCCAGATTCAGGTATCATAAAAATAAACAGGCGTTGAGAAATTACTGTGTGTTCACTGCAAATTTTTAACAATTTGATTTAAGCTTTCGCGGTCATCGTTGGTGTAATTGTAAACTTTTCTCCAAAAAACCAAATAGAACTATAAGAATCAGTCAGACGACCAAACAGAGCGAAAATTAACAATTCCAAAAATTCCACGTCCACAATAAACCTGTAAATTATATTACAGTTACTCAATCGTAAAAACACCAGATTTAAAGCAAGCACATTTGATAGCAAATTGCATATTTTCTTTTGTTCGTAATGATGTTGTTTTCCAATTTGAACAATGGGGTACACGTTTATCTACGAATAATGAAGTGATTTAATTAGTAATTAAGAAACCTTAAAATCGTAATTTATTCTTAATTAAATGAAAAACAAAAAATAACGTAATGGTCCAGATATATATGTACATTACTCCATCGCAAGTTAATCCTAACAAATTCTATTTCTAATTTTTTAATTCCATAACCATTTAACCTACTACAACTATGCAGCAATTAAAAATAGCTATGCTAAGTACTCATTATATTTGTGTCGTTGTAAAATTAGTCATTGTGACGACCAAATTATAAAAAGGTGAAAGTATTTTCGACCAATTACAAATTCATAATTTCCGCATCGGTTTCCCATAAAACAGTTGGAACTAGTTTCTGTAACTAGTCATAAAAGAAAATACGGTAATAAAGAAGCTTATTCAATACAAACACGCCTTAAGGCTACGCTAAATTTATTAGTTGAATGTACACGAATAAAATTAATTCCGATTGACTGCACCTCCGTATCTGTCCATTTTCATCTATACACTCGTTAAAAATAATGGTGTTACTTTTCATATAAAATAAGCAAGAAAGATACAGTCTATCTGCAGTCTAGTGCTCGTTACAGTGCACAGCAGGAACTCCACAAATTAAACTGTTTTTCAAAATCAATTAATGAAATGGCAAATAGATTTGATGACTGTAGATATTAATTTTATTGAATGTTTTATTCGCTTTCTATAGACTATTAAAGAAAGTTACAATTGCTTCAGTTGTTCAACCACAAATATAAACTGCTGCAATTGTACAATGCCCCGTCGAAGACATCAGAAAAGAATAAAGAATTAGGTTTAAAGCTACGAAAATGCTTCAAAAGGACAAAATATTTTCAGATTTCGGTCCTGTTTTTAGGAATGTTTTAATGGTTTTAATTATAAATAAATAAAACTATTATTAAATGAGTTTGTCGAAAAAAATTAATAAAAATTCTAATAAAGATAAATATTACCATATACTTCCCTTAATAAAAAATAATAACAGAAGATATAGACTTACGTTAGCAGATTTTATTTACATGCAGTTAAGTAGAATAACTTTAATAAACTACTATCTACATTACAGTTGCAATGAAATACTAGAAGTATTAACAAAAATGTCACTTTTTCAGTGAAAGTAAGTTGAGTCTCTTCATTTTGATTCCTTTTACTACAATTTTGGAATCCAAAATATATAAAACAAAAATTAACAATCGTTTAAAAGACATTTACACTTTTATTGTTGCAATTGCTTTCATAATACACTTTTAATGTTTTAACGTTAAATAAATTTTTTTTAGGTTGAAAAATCACGTCGATGTCGTCTAAACATTAGCTTGTTGCTAAACGAAGTTATATAAACCATTAAAACAAAACACTAAAAACAAAATGTCACAATATTGGCACGGATTTTTATTAGTAAAATACAGTATTTCTGTCGTTTCATCATTAGCAAAACGAATAACGTATAATACACCTAATACATACATATATACCTATGACAATGACCCAGTTGCAATTCTTCCAGCAACCTCAATTTCCAACATCTACAGTACAACACGAATAGATATACCTTATCGGTTATATCCAGCCTTCGATTTCAACATCATCAATCAATAATGCAAGAATATATAAATAAATATTTATCACGATTTGAATCATAAAAAATTGCTATAAAATACTCGTTTTACGTCGACGTATCTACATAAAAAAAAAACACGACTATGCATTTACCTAAAAAACTACATTTAAAAAGTACACAATAATTATGTGCGTCCCTAACTGGCCCTTCATGCCCGAGAAGGTGTTATATTACCAACCTACCTCGACTATTTTTATTGACTATTCACTAACCTTATCATCAAAACCCGCATATTTTAGTTCAGGATTCAATTTTTCAAAAAATAAAATAAATATTACAGACCCCACGTGCATATAAAACGATGCCTTTATATCAAAAAAGATAAAAATGATTTCTTAATTTTCGTGTGATTGTCAACGTAGGCAAATACGTACAAGGAAAAACCAGAACAATTATTGTTTACAAGTCTGTAATCTTATTTATACTCATTAGCCATAGGTATATAAAAAAATACATTCTTTATAGATTACAGAATGTCTATACAAAAAAACTAAAATATGTTTCTTTTTTGTTAATTTTTGAAATATACCTGGTTGTAATGTAAAACAATAAATCTTATGACGAATTTTATTTTTATTTGATCTCTCGTAAGTCCTGACTCTAAAAATGTACAATGTACCTAATAAATGTCCTTGGTAATTAACATTCTCAGTTAAGGATCTATTTAAAACTAGGATCACAGAAAAAAATTTTCAAGATGTGCTAACCCTAAACTGTATTATTTACTAATAATATTAAAGTTTTTCTAAACAAATAAGTCTATATTTTTAATTACAACTACACACAAGTCTTTAATGGCTTTGTTTATTAAATTGATGTTTTTAATGTTTCTAGAAGCATCCACGATACGTGATTACAGAAAAAGCTATTTTAAAAACTATTTTCTTTCTCAAAATATGCGATAATTAAATTTGCTAATTAAGTAAACCTGTTCTGTACACCTACAAGAGAATTAACAAATGCTTACTTTTAAATAAACAATAAATTAATAAATACATGAACTGAAATTTAAGATGAAAACGTAAAAGTACCTATTAACTATTTGTATTTTTTTTAAAGCGCAAACCATTATCAATAATGGTGCCTTTAATAGGTCATTACTATTTGTGATAATGGTACTCCATAATCTACAACTGTAACATGTACCTATTAGTTATTCCTCTATATATTCGATAAAACAATTTGGATTTAATTGAATCGAATTGAAGATGAATTCAAATTATTAAGCAAACAATTTCAGGCGTTTTCTTGCAATAATGTCAGTTTTTTAAACACCAAACAGTCTATTTTCAGTTATTAGACATGAGCGACCTGCAAAATCAACAATTGTAATTTTACATCTTGGGACATAAACCTTTATATCAAGTAGTACTAGTAATTAATAACAGACAGACAGATACGTGAGTTATCCTACAAGGGTTCCGTTATCCATTCGGACATACGGAACCCTTAAAAACGATAGACTGTGGTAGAAACACATGAGTACCATTAAGTATTTGATTTAAACTACAAAAAGTGCGGAAACTTACATATTATTTATCAGTTTTGACACGTAAATCGCTTCCTTATAATAATATCACCGGACAGCACACATTCACAAACCACTCTCGATGACGTGATACGTCCTTAGCGTTAAATTTATACACAACTTCCTGCACTCACGTAAAAAAGGAGTCACAGTACGTACTCTACTGTAATAAGGACTGAAAATTGAAGACGAGAGGCGATTGAGTCGCTGTTATCTATCCCACTATTTTGTGATAAAATAGGGACTGAACCACTGAGCTTGTCGCCACGAGACGACAAAGAATTCCGCGTGTGAGAGAGACAAACAACAGGACGATAATTCCGCAACGTACCAATTATAAAATGGTAACGAGTGACTTTTGCTGTCGTCGAACTGTTTGTTCACTTTTCTGTTTCGTTTACCTTTAAACACTAACCATGACTCACTCATTAGTACGTTCGCTCGCTCGCTCGTTCCGCTCCCACCATAATCTACATTTCGCTGGATTACCACCATCGTAATAACTAAAATTGGTACAAATCTCCTACTTTGCGAATTAACAGTCGCACTACAATAATAATCTTTCATCGTCAGCTAATGTAGTTGCTCATTAATTGTTTTGATAAGTATCGAATGAGACAAATCATCAAAACAATCGTCTCATTAATTGAATGTGATTTGATTTGTACAATCAACAAAACTCAGGCTTTATCTTTATAATTACGTGACAAATTAATTGCAATATGCGGCTACGGTCACATGCCGTTTCAAATATCTTTTTCTACACCCTTAACTACTATCTATTCTAGTAAAGGTCTAGATGATGACCCCCACCTTCGAAAGGGTTGGGGATGGGGGGATCGAAAGAGGAGGTCTCCCCCACCACTGTACCATAAAAAGTTCGTGGCGGTCTCACCCCCATAAAAAGTTATGGGGGTTCAAAGTTAATAAATATGCCAATTTTTATACATTTCTAGGCATGTAAATATTTGTATAGTCTTTCTTAAACAATATTCAAAGGTAAAACTAATGAAAAATACATAAAAATATTGAGAAAGTTATATAAAACATTATTTAAATATCTTTATCAATAGGGTAGGTTACGTTAGGTTGAGTTAGGTTATCGGGTTTTGTTCAAGTGACCACCCTCTTTCGATCCCCCACCTCCACCCGCTTGAAACTATTTTTTGTTTTTGAATTTTAGTTGAATTATAGTGTATGAAAATTGTCAAAATAATCAACTTTCAACCCCCATAACTTTTTATGGGGGTGAGACCGCCGCAAATTTTTTATGGAGTTTTACTTAGATGACCACCCTCTTTCGATCCCCCTACCCCCACACCCCATCTAACCCCCATAACTTTTTATGGGGGTGAGACCGCCACGAACTTTTTATGGTACAGTGGTGGGGGAGACCTCCCCTTTCGATCCCATCATCTAGACATTTACCTCTATTCGTACTAAATTAGACATTTGAAATCAATACTGCGGTCTGTGACCCCATAATCTTATAAAGAATCAACCTTCTAACGTAACACTTTAATGCATTTTTTAATGAAAATAAATACAGAAATGTTTTATGTACTTTTTTTTTATAATGTACCTACGTACGTTGTAAAATTGATGGCCACGAAAAGACCTTTTATTTTAACAGAATAATTTACAGGCAGAAGGTCCATTCTAAAAAATAGGGAATAATTTTTGAAATCGGGCGAGTAGTTTCGAATATTACCCCCTACATGCAAACAAACTAACTTCCTATAATATTCAATTAAAAAATGAAATCATTTGTTGGTTACTAGTTCAATTTAGAAAGCCATTTCCTAAAAAAAATTGCAACATTGAATTCTAATGTTAAACTGAGGAAAAAATAATAATTTTTTTATTGATTTAGATACACATAACACCGATTGATTGTATTAAGAATTTGATCCAATTTTTTAACATAAAACTGAATTGCTAACACGCGGCAGAAACATGCTGATAAAACGTTGTTTGATATAAATAATATAAAACGAAAATACAATAGTCGCATTGGAATGTGCTATCGATGACAATAAAAACATGCAGTAAAACATATAATAATAGTTATCGATCAATTTAGTCTGCTTTTGGTTTTCAACTATAAACGCAATTAACAATTACTTCACAATTTATTTTTAATCATATAATAAGCAGTCAGAAACAGGATTAATATCAGTATTTCGGTATATATGCATTTCCTGTTGAGCTATTATCAATCTTAATCTGTTTAATAAACACGTTTGTTTGTTTTGATGTTCACGTCTTATTACAATAAACAATTACCCAAAGAAAAACAAACAGAAATTACAAACAGACATTATTCTATGTACAGACGTACACACATATTGCTAATAGCATTATCATGAACAGTGTTTCCGTAATCTAACTTCCGGCAACCTTAATTAAACCCCTTAGTCGCTTCTAATTATCCTCATACAGGGATATGGCATACCCGAATGATGAAAAAGACAAAGGGTAAATTCGAGTATGATTTGCATCGTAGGCATTCCGGATACAGTTATGAAGGGTGTTAAAAAATTAGCTCTAAGAATTTTGTGTGGGGTACTTGGTATCAAATATTGAAGAATTTTTATTGTAAAAACAAATTAAGTTTATCATCATTACAAGACTGATTGGACCTCCCAGGACTACAATACCCCACATCCCTAAGTATCTGCGAACAGTAGGTCGTTCTCGAACCTATTTTTCCTGTTTTTGCTTCTAATTTGTTTTTAATTACACCTTAATACCTCAGAAGGTATCGCGCCGTCCTAAATACGTGTTAAAAATCATCGACGACCACATAACATTAATTTTCCTATCCCTCGAGAAGGGTATTTTTTTTGGATAAAAGTTACCCTATGTCCTTCTCCGTACTCCTGACAGTGTTTGTACAAAATTTTATGATGATCGATTGAGTAGTTAAGGCGTGAAATCGTAACGAACAAACTCACATTCGCATTTATAATATTAGGATAGCATACCGTCTGATAAGAAATAATAAAATGCTTAAGGTTAGAATTAAATACTTATTAGGGATAACTAAACTTCAAATTTCTGGCCATGAAGTATGTGAGACCCTATTTATAGCAACAATTATTAGGTAAAATAAATATTTAGATAACTTTATCTTAAAAAATATGAAGAAGTGATAGAAACTGTACACAAGTACAAAACTAGTGAGTAATAGCACGGCTCACAGTGGATACAATTATTATGTACATTTTTCTTCTCTTCGTACTTTTAAATGAAATTAAATTCCTAAAAATAAATGCGATAGAAAATATTTTAGTACAACACCACACACAGTGCATTTTGATTTACTTTGGTACTTTGCGATTACACGAATTGCAAAAATAACTCATTAGTTTGGCTGGATGCCACATACTTGCGTTTGTTTTAGCGTTCAAGCGTACTAATTTAATAATTATTGTTACACACAATCCTGTAATTATTTTCAATTTTAATTTATTTAAAAATATCCAGAATGGTATTAAATCCAACAAGGTTAACAAAACATACAATTTGACCTACAGTTCACAACTGATACGAATAATAAAACGCGTAGACATATTGTAACACAACAGATAAAAATTATACTAATATTGATGGTTAAATTGAAAGAAAATTTAAAATTCGCACCATTTTAACAACTACTACCTTCGTTATGACCTAGTTTTTATGGATAAGATTATTTGCGAAATGTATAAAAAAGAACTTTTTTTAAAAATAAACAAAATATAAAACTACCAGTAATAAATATAATAGGACAAGGCCGAGATCAAGCAAATTTTGATGACCCAAAGATATATTTATAATAATTGTAACTTTTAAGTACTTAATCATAACTGTTTCATTTATTGTTAGGGGTATCGACAAGGACATAGGGTACCTTTTATCCAGAAAAAAAACAGTTCCCCAGGGATAGAAAAATTACATTTATGTGATCGTATTTAGGACGCGAGAAACAGTTCTTACGTTCCTGATGGTTTTTGAAAATAATTCTCAAAAAAACAAAAATTGAGCAACAACACTGTTGCAGTTGTAATAAATAATAAAGTAATTGCGATAAAATTGACCATTATGATATAGATGGGGTTAAAAATACCCCTCTGAAAAGAGTTACTAAAAATCGTTACATTGATTTATATTCACACGTATATCTTCTGATAATCTACTATTGATAAAGCATTGTGGGATAAAAATAGCATGTCTAATAATGACTCAGTAGTTTTTACTGTAGATAACTGCACTGTCAATTATTAATAACAGAATCATGCAATAAAAAGGAGATTATCATACTATAAAGTACGTAAAAAATTCAAATTAATGTCTATTGTTAAACATTTTATATGGTTAAGAAAGTAGAACGTAAGAATAAACTAGTAAAATACAAAAAAAATAAAAAATAAAGACCTGTTACGTATTCTGAAAGATATTTTGTTACATCTACATATAGAAATAACAATAAATGTTGGAACATCAGTTAAATGTAACCTTTGTATAACCAAAACTGCATTCTTAAAAGATGTAATTGCTTTACATAACGAAATATCCCAGTTTCTATGAAGGATTTCGCAGACAATTTCTGCTACCAAGAAAATTAGAAATTGATGTTTGCAAAGCAGGTAAATATAAAATTAATTGGTATGAATATAAGGAACCACCACCACGATTTCAAGTTAAATTCCTAATAGATATGCATAGGCTCAATTGCCACCCCAAGGATATTTAATTATAGATCTTTGTTCAATTTGAACAATGCCAGGTCTTTGTAATGGCATCCTAAAATGAATCGTTTAACATAGTACAAGTAATAAAATTCTGATTATCTATAGGTAATTAGTTTGTACAAGGATTATTTTTCTTGCTTGATCCTTTTAAAGAACATTCTACGTTATTTAATTGGGCTGAGACAATTTAAAATTCTCTGTCATTAGCTTATTTAATGACAAAAAACTTATTATTACATAAATTGTTCAACCGAACCAGTTAGATAATTATTTCGCCATACCCAATCGTAGGCTGATTATTTTATTGGATCAATTACAAATTAAAATTGGCAAATGTTCACATTAAAGTAATACAGTGCAGTGGACCAAAAAATTTCAATTGAAATCTAATACGGATTAGGCAGTCTGTCCTTAATATGTAGCCAACTTACGGTTAAATTGAATTAATTAATTAAATTTTCCAATAGAATCGCCAGTTATGATTTTGAATACCTACTTTTATCGCAAAAAAGCATTCCAGTTATGTTATATAATAACGTATTCTAACAATAACATATTATTGACAACTTTCTATTGAAGGGTGTTCTTTAATAGCCTTATTTATTGTTAAATATTCACAATACAACTTTTATTGTACAAAATTGATAAAAATGGTTTCATCAATATTAAACGTATGTTTCTAAAGAATATAAAATTGTACTTGGTTTTCTTTTTTTAATTACCTACTTACCGATATGTACCTTCAAAAATAAATGATAATTTATATGTACATTCATGTAATTGTTAATTAAATAATCGTTCTCGTATTAGTGTTTTGTATTTAGGGTAATTAAATAGTTAATTTCATTGGACATTTCTACACGAATTTATTTAAATTTCTTACGGGGCATGGCCATTAAAAATATCCTTGTAACATATATTTACATATTCATTCAATTTAGAAATGCTCTTCCTTTTCCTTATATTTTATCAGCCCATTAAATTCGGCGCTATTTGTACACTTTACATTGTTCGTGACCTTTAATTTGGCGACAATTTAATACTACTTACTGTTGGTATTATCTAGAAACTAACACACGTGTATACTAATGCGATCATCCTATCCATCTTTGTAAAGTTTTAACGGTGAGATAAACAGAACGATATCAAATGACTAAAAATTTTACCTTTATTCTTCTTTATAACGTAAAAGTTAATTGAACCACAGCTACGAATTAAACAAATTTAAAATATTAAGATTTAATCTAATCGAAGAGTTTTCACACTGATACACGACCCCTAACATTGTTTAACACCGTATTCCTGAAGGAGATTCCCAATTAGCATAGGTGCATGACATTGACCTAGTTTTAACTGATCTGCAAAATGGCTGCCGACGTAATAGCCAATCAGATGCATCGAGCCGGTTTATAACAATAAACCCAGCACACCTAAGTTAGTCACCCTCGATGCTCCGAAGGGTGTACACGGCTACCTTCAACGTTGCGTTATAATTACGTATTTATTGAGAAAGTAACATATAAAGTATCTAATTGCACCTACCTACGATAAAAAGAAAACATAATATAATATGAAAATTTATTAATTAACTTCAATGAAAGCGGAATTGTAACTAAATTATAATCATCACTTTAAATTGTCCCGGTGCCTTCGCCAAAATTTCAATAAAATTTTTTAATAATAGCTGATAATTTCCATGTACCTTCATGAATATATTATTTTTGCTAATAAAACGATAGTGCATAAACAAAATTAAATAAATACTCCTAATTATTAAATGGAGATTGTACATTTTCAATCAAATTTCACAAGATGTCTTTAAAAATTATCCTGAGTAATTAATTCTACGTGAGCACCTTTAAGTGCAAACCAACAACCAATTAATTTTGTACGAATTATTAATTATACAATAGGTAATTAGTCGATGTTGAAACGTAATGAACCACTCAAGATAAAGTTTTCTGAGTTTGAGGCCAGATTTAATTGCTTGTAGTGACAATCACTTTTGTCATCTTTTCTATAGTTATAATCTGCAGTTATTATTTGTTATTAAATATATTTATTATATCCTCGACTAATATAACAAGGAGTAGAACCGTTATCATTTGGAAAACAAATCAAATTACGATAACAGATTAAGTCAAAGGCTTCTGCAATTTGTTAATTTTACTGCCTGCAAAATGCTTGTTTTTTATTGAATACAGAGATATTTACGGCTTTAAATACAAATTACAATATTCTGTATTAAAAATCAGTAGACCAATTCTGGAGAAACGCAAATAAATGTGACCCTGAGATGCTGCAATACTACTAATCTTTCGCAAAAGCTTTGTAAAATATAGAATTGATTATCAATTTAACATCGACAAAGGCAATCACCATATTATTTTAACAATGTTTAATATTGCAATTGAATGATTATCATATCTTCGCAAATTATAAAAAGCTTCTTTTTAACATATGTACCCTGTAAGAGAAAGTTGTCCATCTTAACCTATTTATAGTTACTCAATCGTAATTTCCATGAATCATAAATAAGACAACCGTACTACCATTCTTAAACAATATTCAATTAACAATTTCCCAAATACAATTTTCTTACCTTAAAACTATGTATCTGCTGACAATGCCTTGCTATTTCCAAGACGTCTGAGTGTATAAAACGCCACAAGTTCTCACAAATCACAGAAAACAATTAATTGTACCCGAAAATTGTTTATTATCGTTGTCTACACGAATTAGGAATGAACCTGAACACAATTTACGAAGTAGAATGTGTATTTACAGACTTTTACTACATTACACTTCTACTGACAATCACGCAGCCATTTTAACTGGAAATCGTATACAACCACGTTACAAACAAGCGACATGGACGTATTATAACAGCTCTTGTCGTTTCTTTATTACATTACATTGGCAAATAACTATTTTCTCCCACTACTACCCAATGTCTCAAAAAAATGCCGAATAATTTGAAATTATACTTGTCAAGCACGTTTGTTTTGACGTAAATATATATCAAGCTAATTAACACATCTAAAATGCAAATAAAGGCAACAACCGAAAGCGAAACTTTCAGTAATATAATACGAATATCTTCAGTCTTAATGTAATTCTTTAAAAACAAAATGTATCTTTATAAACCACACAAAGTATTAACCACCATTACTACTGCACAGCAACGTTTTGACTTTTGACATTACCTTTCAATTCAGACATTAAGCTCCCTCTATCGACTGGAAGCCACAGTATACGCAAATGTAACATACTCAAAATAAAAATATAATACTTAACTTAACTCAAAATTAACCGAAAAGAAATCAAAACGTTTATAAATATACATCTGATGAGAAACTAATCAAGTTTTCAATGTATAAATCAAAATGCAATAGTTAAACAACACACATCTTTTGGCAACTCACTGTAAGATGTCTCTGGCTGTATGAAGTAAACAAAAATGAAGTACTGGGTGTTCCCCTAGCTATACGAAAACTTTTTTAGTTTAAAATATCTTTTCAAAATACACTAATAAATATATACGTGTACTATATGAGTTTTAAATGAAAAACTAACCAATTGACAATCTAGTTCTAGCAATATGGACTTGAAAGAAAATAATTTTTATACACATACAATATTAGGTGATGTCTGAAGTGATTTTTACAAATTTAAACCCCCTAGAGGAGGAATAGAAGGTTTAAAGTTTAATTAATTAATTGAAAAAATATAATAAATCAGTATTTACACTACTGCGCTGTTCGGTGTTACAATAGGTTTAAAAAAACTTCACAAGATAGTATTTAATATTTATAATCAATACTTCTCTTATATATTAATAATTGAAAAGATTTGAAAGAGAAACGTAAAGAAAATCGCTGACGTTGTTATACAGTAATAGTAGTAATGTAACTATAATAATAGTAATTATAATAATCGTAATAATAAACATGTATTTATATCATAAATTAAAGAAGCTCTGTTACTTAAGACGATAGGAAAAATAGACGTAATCACAATATAGTTATTACTTCTTGCCTACCCACTATTAAAAGTAGTAATTAATAATTAATAATAATAGTACATAGTAGTAGTGGTAGGATGCAGAAGAAAGCATTGCACTTCCATCAATGCAAATCACAGATCAACAATATTTGTTTCTTTTCCTTTTTTATTCTTTTTTTAAATTAATCGCATCTCAGCTAATTTTTTTACCATCCAATCGCAACACATCCACCAAACAACACTAACAAAACTAATTATGATCCATTACAATTAATAAGGTCATCGTTCCATAACAAATAATTACTGTAAAAGTATTTTGGGTAAACTTTTTTAATTTATTTGTTGTCAAATAGCCCGCATAAATATTTATGAAGCCTAAATTGGTCTAAAAAAATAGGGCAGTAATTAAAAACAAAAATAAATTTCATATTTACTCAAATGAAAAAGATATATAGGGTGGACCAACGTAGGTGCCCCTTTATGATAACTTAAAACAAAAATTACAGGAATTACTTTATTTTACTGATTTCTAAGGACCGTACGACGTTTGCAAGTGACGTCATTATCAGGGGCGTACTTAGGAAATATTTTGTTCCCAATTAAATTCTTTTTTCAATAAAAAAAAAGCCTAGATATGGACCCTATAATGAACGACGTGTGTTTTTCNCCAAACAGCTTTTTTTTTAATTATGTATATATTAGGGTGGCATATTTTGTTTCATTTATATAGTATGCATTATAGGTAGGTCAATCCCAATTCTGAAGAATTTTATACATCATAAAACCCTAAATACCCACTTCACCATTTCTTGATTAATTCTACCGGAAACTAAATAGACTAGTCAAAGAAATTCAAAATTTAAAGTCTCTAGGCGAAGATCTTCAGTTTTACAATAATATTTGTTACGTGGTGGAATAAAAACTTGGTTTTTTTTGCTTAAAGGGCTTGTTCACCACTTACACACACGTAACAGGATTTAGTTCTACATTCAATCTTAAAAGATGAACTCGTAGATTTATCGATATTATTTATCGTTATTATTATTATTATTATTATTCGACGACTTGAAAAGTACAGATCCCTGAGAATTAACGAAATTCTTTCCGTGCGAAATTTTACCTTTCGGGTAATTAATAATCGTAATTAATAAAATTGATTCTTAAACACCCAGTACCACTTTTTGTTTACGCCTATCAATAAAACAAATGAATTACTTAGTAATAAAATCAAGGACGGTACGTCGTTATTAGATCGTCGGCCTAAGTACGGGCCTCAGAAAAACGACGTGCGGTCCTTATCGACTTACAGCTCTTAACAACTACAAATCGGCGAGAAAAACACGTACAAAGCTTCATTAAAACAATTTACATTGCACAAGTCCACGAACGTCAACTACTATTAATTAATTAGTTATTAAAAAATGAAATTAAAAAATATGATCACACTGGTAACAAAACTCGAAAAAAAAATAAAATAATCCGCTGATAACGTACCTTTTTCCTCTACAGAAACCGCAGACGCACAAAACCACACAATAGTTATTTATTGTTCAATTAATACTAGTAGAAATAAATAATAATAATTACGTAGAATGTTACGTACACAACTTTAATTACTAACAAACAGTCTTTGAAGGAATGTGCGTCTGCAAAGTTCCTGTTGGAGAATGATTTCGAAAATAAATGTACAGGGTGATCCAGAAAAAAAAAAACGATAAAAATATTGCATTTTAAAAACAACAAAACATGTATACAGCGTGTACCCCAAAGCTGTTTACATGTTATTAAATATTTATTTTATAAAAAACGATAATGTATCTTCGAGTGTGGGGTAAATTATGTAACAAAACAAAACAGTATTGCTTTCAAATTAACACGACCTACGGTTGTCAACGTCTAGAAGGGAAATAAAAGCACATCAATGAGCTGCGTTGTATGCAGCTCTTGATTCGTGTAAATTTGTGGCTTTATCGTAACAAATGTGTGCAGAGTACAAATTTTCGAAGCAGCGCGCAGTTTAGATAACAAAATAAAAAAATTTCGTTAAACTCGTCAACGTCTATAAGTGAAAAAAAAGCATACCAATGAGCTGCGTTTTATGCAGCTCTTGATTCGTTTAAATTTGTGGCTTTATCGTAACAAATGTTGCAAATTAACACGATTTACGCTTGTCGACGTTTACGAGAAATAATAGTACACTAATGAGCTGCGTTGTATGCAGCTCCTGATTCGTCTAAATTTCTGGCTTTATCCTAACAAATGTTGCAAATTAACACGATTTCCGCTTGTCGACGTTTACGAGAAATAATAGTACACTAATGAGCTNATTCATGTAATTGTTAATTAAATAATCGTTCTCGTATTAGTGTTTTGTATTTAGGGTAATTAAATAGTTAATTTCATTGGACATTTCTACACGAATTTATTTAAATTTCTTACGGGGCATGGCCATTAAAAATATCCTTGTAACATATATTTACATATTCATTCAATTTAGAAATGCTCTTCCTTTTCCTTATATTTTATCAGCCCATTAAATTCGGCGCTATTTGTACACTTTACATTGTTCGTGACCTTTAATTTGGCGACAATTTAATACTACTTACTGTTGGTATTATCTAGAAACTAACACACGTGTATACTAATGCGATCATCCTATCCATCTTTGTAAAGTTTTAACGGTGAGATAAACAGAACGATATCAAATGACTAAAAATTTTACCTTTATTCTTCTTTATAACGTAAAAGTTAATTGAACCACAGCTACGAATTAAACAAATTTAAAATATTAAGATTTAATCTAATCGAAGAGTTTTCACACTGATACACGACCCCTAACATTGTTTAACACCGTATTCCTGAAGGAGATTCCCAATTAGCATAGGTGCATGACATTGACCTAGTTTTAACTGATCTGCAAAATGGCTGCCGACGTAATAGCCAATCAGATGCATCGAGCCGGTTTATAACAATAAACCCAGCACACCTAAGTTAGTCACCCTCGATGCTCCGAAGGGTGTACACGGCTACCTTCAACGTTGCGTTATAATTACGTATTTATTGAGAAAGTAACATATAAAGTATCTAATTGCACCTACCTACGATAAAAAGAAAACATAATATAATATGAAAATTTATTAATTAACTTCAATGAAAGCGGAATTGTAACTAAATTATAATCATCACTTTAAATTGTCCCGGTGCCTTCGCCAAAATTTCAATAAAATTTTTTAATAATAGCTGATAATTTCCATGTACCTTCATGAATATATTATTTTTGCTAATAAAACGATAGTGCATAAACAAAATTAAATAAATACTCCTAATTATTAAATGGAGATTGTACATTTTCAATCAAATTTCACAAGATGTCTTTAAAAATTATCCTGAGTAATTAATTCTACGTGAGCACCTTTAAGTGCAAACCAACAACCAATTAATTTTGTACGAATTATTAATTATACAATAGGTAATTAGTCGATGTTGAAACGTAATGAACCACTCAAGATAAAGTTTTCTGAGTTTGAGGCCAGATTTAATTGCTTGTAGTGACAATCACTTTTGTCATCTTTTCTATAGTTATAATCTGCAGTTATTATTTGTTATTAAATATATTTATTATATCCTCGACTAATATAACAAGGAGTAGAACCGTTATCATTTGGAAAACAAATCAAATTACGATAACAGATTAAGTCAAAGGCTTCTGCAATTTGTTAATTTTACTGCCTGCAAAATGCTTGTTTTTTATTGAATACAGAGATATTTACGGCTTTAAATACAAATTACAATATTCTGTATTAAAAATCAGTAGACCAATTCTGGAGAAACGCAAATAAATGTGACCCTGAGATGCTGCAATACTACTAATCTTTCGCAAAAGCTTTGTAAAATATAGAATTGATTATCAATTTAACATCGACAAAGGCAATCACCATATTATTTTAACAATGTTTAATATTGCAATTGAATGATTATCATATCTTCGCAAATTATAAAAAGCTTCTTTTTAACATATGTACCCTGTAAGAGAAAGTTGTCCATCTTAACCTATTTATAGTTACTCAATCGTAATTTCCATGAATCATAAATAAGACAACCGTACTACCATTCTTAAACAATATTCAATTAACAATTTCCCAAATACAATTTTCTTACCTTAAAACTATGTATCTGCTGACAATGCCTTGCTATTTCCAAGACGTCTGAGTGTATAAAACGCCACAAGTTCTCACAAATCACAGAAAACAATTAATTGTACCCGAAAATTGTTTATTATCGTTGTCTACACGAATTAGGAATGAACCTGAACACAATTTACGAAGTAGAATGTGTATTTACAGACTTTTACTACATTACACTTCTACTGACAATCACGCAGCCATTTTAACTGGAAATCGTATACAACCACGTTACAAACAAGCGACATGGACGTATTATAACAGCTCTTGTCGTTTCTTTATTACATTACATTGGCAAATAACTATTTTCTCCCACTACTACCCAATGTCTCAAAAAAATGCCGAATAATTTGAAATTATACTTGTCAAGCACGTTTGTTTTGACGTAAATATATATCAAGCTAATTAACACATCTAAAATGCAAATAAAGGCAACAACCGAAAGCGAAACTTTCAGTAATATAATACGAATATCTTCAGTCTTAATGTAATTCTTTAAAAACAAAATGTATCTTTATAAACCACACAAAGTATTAACCACCATTACTACTGCACAGCAACGTTTTGACTTTTGACATTACCTTTCAATTCAGACATTAAGCTCCCTCTATCGACTGGAAGCCACAGTATACGCAAATGTAACATACTCAAAATAAAAATATAATACTTAACTTAACTCAAAATTAACCGAAAAGAAATCAAAACGTTTATAAATATACATCTGATGAGAAACTAATCAAGTTTTCAATGTATAAATCAAAATGCAATAGTTAAACAACACACATCTTTTGGCAACTCACTGTAAGATGTCTCTGGCTGTATGAAGTAAACAAAAATGAAGTACTGGGTGTTCCCCTAGCTATACGAAAACTTTTTTAGTTTAAAATATCTTTTCAAAATACACTAATAAATATATACGTGTACTATATGAGTTTTAAATGAAAAACTAACCAATTGACAATCTAGTTCTAGCAATATGGACTTGAAAGAAAATAATTTTTATACACATACAATATTAGGTGATGTCTGAAGTGATTTTTACAAATTTAAACCCCCTAGAGGAGGAATAGAAGGTTTAAAGTTTAATTAATTAATTGAAAAAATATAATAAATCAGTATTTACACTACTGCGCTGTTCGGTGTTACAATAGGTTTAAAAAAACTTCACAAGATAGTATTTAATATTTATAATCAATACTTCTCTTATATATTAATAATTGAAAAGATTTGAAAGAGAAACGTAAAGAAAATCGCTGACGTTGTTATACAGTAATAGTAGTAATGTAACTATAATAATAGTAATTATAATAATCGTAATAATAAACATGTATTTATATCATAAATTAAAGAAGCTCTGTTACTTAAGACGATAGGAAAAATAGACGTAATCACAATATAGTTATTACTTCTTGCCTACCCACTATTAAAAGTAGTAATTAATAATTAATAATAATAGTACATAGTAGTAGTGGTAGGATGCAGAAGAAAGCATTGCACTTCCATCAATGCAAATCACAGATCAACAATATTTGTTTCTTTTCCTTTTTTATTCTTTTTTTAAATTAATCGCATCTCAGCTAATTTTTTTACCATCCAATCGCAACACATCCACCAAACAACACTAACAAAACTAATTATGATCCATTACAATTAATAAGGTCATCGTTCCATAACAAATAATTACTGTAAAAGTATTTTGGGTAAACTTTTTTAATTTATTTGTTGTCAAATAGCCCGCATAAATATTTATGAAGCCTAAATTGGTCTAAAAAAATAGGGCAGTAATTAAAAACAAAAATAAATTTCATATTTACTCAAATGAAAAAGATATATAGGGTGGACCAACGTAGGTGCCCCTTTATGATAACTTAAAACAAAAATTACAGGAATTACTTTATTTTACTGATTTCTAAGGACCGTACGACGTTTGCAAGTGACGTCATTATCAGGGGCGTACTTAGGAAATATTTTGTTCCCAATTAAATTCTTTTTTCAATAAAAAAAAAGCCTAGATATGGACCCTATAATGAACGACGTGTGTTTTTCACTGTATCTTTTAAATTATTTATTTATTATGGAACATCACATTGTAAAAATCGAGAAAACAGAAATACAAAGAGAAAAAAGTTCGAGGAGCAGAAGAAAAATTTCAAGCTATTTATTCACGATGATTCTATTTTTATAAGACGTAGATGACAACGATAAAAAAAGTTAAAAACATTAATGTACACACTTACAACTACGTAAAGGGGAGAATTTAGGACGGGAAGTGGTCAAGGGGTAAAGAGAGGGGTCCATCGATGCTGTACAAAAACCTGTACAATTTTGTGTCGTCCCGACAACGAACAAATAACATAAATAGCGTTATAATAATTATTATTATTTATTTATTTATTCATTCATTTATTACTATCGTTATTATTATTATTATTATTATTCGACGACTTGAAAAGTACAGATCCCTGAGAATTAACGAAATTCTTTCCGTGCGAAATTTTACCTTTCGGGTAATTAATAATCGTAATTAATAAAATTGATTCTTAAACACCCAGTACCACTTTTTGTTTACGCCTATCAATAAAACAAATGAATTACTTAGTAATAAAATCAAGGACGGTACGTCGTTATTAGATCGTCGGCCTAAGTACGGGCCTCAGAAAAACGACGTGCGGTCCTTATCGACTTACAGCTCTTAACAACTACAAATCGGCGAGAAAAACACGTACAAAGCTTCATTAAAACAATTTACATTGCACAAGTCCACGAACGTCAACTACTATTAATTAATTAGTTATTAAAAAATGAAATTAAAAAATATGATCACACTGGTAACAAAACTCGAAAAAAAAATAAAATAATCCGCTGATAACGTACCTTTTTCCTCTACAGAAACCGCAGACGCACAAAACCACACAATAGTTATTTATTGTTCAATTAATACTAGTAGAAATAAATAATAATAATTACGTAGAATGTTACGTACACAACTTTAATTACTAACAAACAGTCTTTGAAGGAATGTGCGTCTGCAAAGTTCCTGTTGGAGAATGATTTCGAAAATAAATGTACAGGGTGATCCAGAAAAAAAAAAACGATAAAAATATTGCATTTTAAAAACAACAAAACATGTATACAGCGTGTACCCCAAAGCTGTTTACATGTTATTAAATATTTATTTTATAAAAAACGATAATGTATCTTCGAGTGTGGGGTAAATTATGTAACAAAACAAAACAGTATTGCTTTCAAATTAACACGACCTACGGTTGTCAACGTCTAGAAGGGAAATAAAAGCACATCAATGAGCTGCGTTGTATGCAGCTCTTGATTCGTGTAAATTTGTGGCTTTATCGTAACAAATGTGTGCAGAGTACAAATTTTCGAAGCAGCGCGCAGTTTAGATAACAAAATAAAAAAATTTCGTTAAACTCGTCAACGTCTATAAGTGAAAAAAAAGCATACCAATGAGCTGCGTTTTATGCAGCTCTTGATTCGTTTAAATTTGTGGCTTTATCGTAACAAATGTTGCAAATTAACACGATTTACGCTTGTCGACGTTTACGAGAAATAATAGTACACTAATGAGCTGCGTTGTATGCAGCTCCTGATTCGTCTAAATTTCTGGCTTTATCCTAACAAATGTTGCAAATTAACACGATTTCCGCTTGTCGACGTTTACGAGAAATAATAGTACACTAATGAGCTGCGTTGTATGCAGCTCCTGATTCGTCTAAATTTGCGGCTTTATCATAACAAATTAGTACAGAGTACGAATTTTCGAAGCAGCAAGTTACCAAAAACAAAACACTCGTTTAAAAAAACTCGATCTAAAAGAGAAATAAAAATACAAAGATGAGCTGCGTTGTGTGCAGCTCCTAATTCGTCTAAATTCGCGGCTTTATCCTAACAAATGTGTGCAGAGGGCGCGAATTTTTGAAGCAGCCTGCAGAACTGCCTTGTGCGGCCCAGTTCAGTTATGTAAATAATACTAATAAAACTATTTTTTTTATGTGCTTTTCCGTACAGGAAATCCGGCAAAAGGCGATTTTGATAAATTTTAATAATTAGGTACCAAAAAAATACAATTTCCACCCGTGCAGCACCTAAACATCAGTTGAAAAATGTATTAAAAAAATGATATGTAATGAAAATTTTATGTACCTGTTTCGTGATTCTCCTGGCAGTCTCCTCAAAAAGTATAAAGTTCACCCTGTACACTTACAATAAAAAAAAGATCTGTTCTTGTTACGGTTCTGTATGTTCAGCAGAAGTAAAAAAAAAATCGCGTGTTATTAGTCCGATACCAAACGCACTTTCATCGCTGGAAACAAAAATATGTATAGTTATTACGTACGTGTAGATAATTAAACGAATCGATAATTAATTAATTAATCAATTAATAATATAAAAATATCAAAATTTAACCAAATAAGCACCGTGGATAAAAAATAAATTTATAACAACAAGTCATGATCACATGAAACATAATAATATCACTTGGTACATTTAATTAATTCAACGGCAGGGAATTCTACGTGTCGACCGTTTGTCACCTTTCGGGGACGACCACCTTTTCGATGTTCAACAGTTTCTTCACTTTATCCGTAAATTTCACTAGAGCAATCTTTGAAGCTCGCACATTTATCTTCTCGCCGGCGCACAAATACTGCGAGCATTGCGCTTGATCGAGGAAATCCTGAGTCTTCAGCTCCTTGATGACGTTCTTATGAGACGACGCCGTTGTTGTCGCACAACCGGTGATCTGTTTTAGGAGAGCGTCTCTCGACTTAATCTTCAAGATGTTCGACAGGTCTTGAAGAAGAATCCACTGATCGGTAGATGATTCGTTGGTCAGCGTGTACAAATTGGGAAGTGGAAAATCGCTCACTTCGAATTCCATAACGCTATCGTCATCGTCGTCTTGGTCAGGTGGAGGATCAGGGTCGGGAACGTCGTCCAGCGGGTTAAAACCCGACTCTTCAGGGACCGGATCTGAAAAATCTATTATCAGTTAAGAACGACTCCAAGTCTGAAAGGAAAGATTAGCATCGGCTATTTTACAATTCAAACAGAGGAAACGTTTTGTATGTAAATTTTATATCGAACGACGACAAGTGGGTGTCACATAATATAATGAGAGATCGTCAGACGTGATTAGACAACGAAACATTATTAACTACGAATATTATTTTCTTACCAAAACAAGAAGCTGGACCGAAAAATGTCCAAGGCGGTGCCGGGTCCCCACGAATGTCCGCTATGTGATTCTGTAAGACGAACATTGTCGTCTCGTCACTTGTAAGCGAGAGTGGTGTGAGACCTGAGTATGTCGCTAAAACTGGATCAGCACCGTAGGACAAAAGAAGTCTCACTATTTCTACGAAGCCGTTTTCCGTAGCTTCATGCAAGGGCCTATTAATGAACGTATTTTTATTAAAACATTAGAAGCCAGTCGTTAATCGATTACCTTATTCCACCCTGTGCTGATTCACTAACATTAGCTCCATACATCAACAAAAGTCTGGCAATGCCAAGGTGACCCCGGGCGCAAGCTTCATGGAGAGGAGTATAACCTGCATTATCCTTCGGAGATGGCATGCTATCCATCTTCTCCAAACAATACGCAGTTATATCCTAAGTAAAAATACCCATGGAAATACATATGTATAATAAAGATTACAAACTTTTAAATATTTCTATGTCTGACCAAGGAAAAATAAATATCGGGTTGTTCGGAAAGTCATTTCGTTTTTTCCCGACAGAGGATTTAATTCTATTCATTTGCACCCAACTTCACATTTAAGCCGTATAATTTTTATATGCTTTGAGAGCTCATAATATGGCAAGGCTTGTGTGTGAAAAATTCCAATTAATTCTACGCAGTAGTTTTTGGTTGGTGCCCTTTTAAATATGGAGAGCGATAAGCAGCATTTTCGACATATCTTACTTTACTACAGAAAGGGTAAAAATGCTGTTCAAGCCAGAAAGAAATTGACTGATGTGTATGGAGAAGGTGTGTTGACAGTACGCCAGTGCCAGAACTGGTTCGCTAAATTTCGATCCGGCAATTTTGATGTCGAAGATGCACCACGTTCGGGAAGGCCGGTTGAAGCTGATAAAGACGCGATAAAGGCATTAGTTGATGTGAACCGGCGAATAACAACACGTGAGATCGGATTGAGGTTAAATTTATCAAATTCAACAGTTTATGACCACTTGAAAGGCCTGGGATTATCCTCGAAGCTCGATGTATGGGTTCCCCATGTTCTCACAGAGAGAAATCTGTGTCGCCGCATTGACGTCTGCGATTCGCTTCTCAAACGTCACGAAAATGATCCGTTTTTGAAGCGCATCATCACTGGGGACGAAAAATGGGTTGTATACAACAACGTCAAACGCAAGAGGTCATGGAGCAAAAAAGATGAACCGGCTCAAACCATTTCCAAAGCCGATATTCACCAAAAAAAGGTGATGCTGTCTGTTTGGTGGGATTTTAAAGGAATCGTTTTTTTTGAGCTTTTACCGGATAACACAACGATTAATTCGGAAGTCTACTGTCATCAGCTGGACAAACTGAATGATGCACTTCAACAGAAAAGGTCAGAACTAATCAACAGGAAAGGTGTAGTGTTTCACCAAGACAACGCGAGACCTCACACAAGTTTGGTCACTCGCCAAAAGCTTTTACAGCTTGAATGGGATACAATGCTACACCCACCATATTCTCCAGACCTGGCACCATCGGATTATTATTTGTTCCGGTCACTCCAAAATTTTTTAGACGGTAAAACCTTCACCTCAAATGAGGAGGTCAAAAACCTCCTCGATCAGTTTTTTGCCAGCAAAGACCAAAAATTTTATGAGCGTGGAATTATGCTACTACCAGAAAGATGGCAAAAGGTGTTGGACCAGAACGGTCAATATATAATTTAATAAAGTATTTGTTTATTATACGAAAACTGTCTTTCATTTCCACAAAAAAAAAAAACGAAATGACTTTCCGAACAACCCTATAGTATTACAAATTTACTTACGGTATATCCAAGCCTGGCAGCACGATGTAAATGGGTTTCTCCGATGCCCTTGTTCATAACCCATGTCTTAATCTCCTTTTGAATGTCTTGAATGGATTCGGGAGAGGCCTTGGTCAAAATGCCCTTCTTCTTGAGTTTTGGAGTCCCTGTTTCGCCCTCTTGTGTCTCCTTTTTCGTTTGTTTCTTCTTCTTACGTATATAATCGAATCCAGAACTAAATTTCCGTCGAATACTTTTGATACGTCTCTTCGAATGGGTTGTACTTGTTGTGTCGTTTGATTTAACGCTGACACTATCGTCGTCGATTGATAACGTTTCCGATTTACTATCCATTTCCTTTTTGATATTGGAGTGTTCTAATAAATCTAATGTCTCAGTCAATTTAATTTTGTTTTTAAGAAGTTTACCTTTCAGAACTTCTTTTGAATTCTCCAAAGGAGTCGCGCTCTTTGAACTACATCTACTTGAACTGCGAGTTTGACTGTCTTTTTCTATTTTGATCGTTGGTTTTGATTTATCTTCCTGATCATCGGTATTGTCAATGCAGGTAACAGGTGGTGCAGAAGCGGGTCGTTCTTCGCCGAAAACTTCCCTTATCGTAGCCTTCTGTTTCAATACCCTTGTTTGCTTTCGCGTTCGCGATTTCAGAACCACCGTTTTGAACTGTTCATTTATTCCTACCAAGCAGTTCGAACTTTTAATGAAAGTGTTCTTAAAGTTATCCACGGTTTTCTTACGGAAGCCCAAAAACACTGAATCCGATTTAATGACTTGTTCTTTCTTTTTGGACTCGCGGGTAGGAGTGATTTCTAAGCCAGGAGTCGGTAATAGTTCCAAAGGATCTTCGGGCTTTGGTATGATCTTTGGTCCTGAATCCTCTTCCTTTTTCTTGGGACGCTTTCGTTTCCTTGTGCCATACTTTTGTATAAGTTTATCTAAAATGGAACTGTTGGATTTTGGTGTTGGCATACTTTTAATGGAAGAACTTCCTTCAGAGTCGTAGTTGTTATTTTTGCTGAACGAGAAATTGAAACTGGAATTGGAATCAATATCACTGTCGACAATTTCCGTTTTCACTTTCTTCATATCGGCATTTTCTGTGGAAATTGAAGCGGACGGTGAATTGGGGTAGGGATCTAAATCGGGTAAAGACGTTGATAATCTATGCCACGCAGGAGGCCGCGTCACGTGAATTAAACCTGACGGCATACGCAAAGATTTTTTATATTTGAAAACTTCTTCTTCCCATCCAGGACGAAATTCGGTGCCATCACCGAATACGGGCTTTTTGGTATGTCTGGCAATTTTTTTGACAGTTTTACCTTTTAATTCTGATTCTTTTTCCGCATTCTTTTGCTTCGTGGGACTTCCCTTAGGCGTTCTCCCTTTCTTGGGCGAATGTTTAACCGGTCGTGGTTCAGGTTCGCTATCACTACTATCACATATTGGCTTTTTAGCGCCATTGGTTTCCGTCGTACATTCTTTACTTTTAACAACGGTAACTTTAACTTCACTTTTTATTGTAGGGCTCGAGCATTTTACTTTATTTTTGCAATCTATCAAGGGAACGTCAGAATCGGAATCAGATTCAACTTTAATACAATTAATCGTTGGATTTATTATACAAATTTCAGTTTCTTTCGTTTTTATTTCAGGTTTAACTTCTTCGCCAGCTTCGGTTTCTACTTTAATTTCTACATACGTATTTGGTTCTTGTTTTACTACCACTACATCTTGGAAAGTTTTAGATTTATTTTCTTCCGTTTCGTCAGTTTCTAATTTCACTTCGGCGATCGTTTCTTTGATGACGGTTTCTTCCAGTTTCGCTATAACTTCGGGTTCGACGACCTTTTTCCTTCTTCCTCGTTTCTTCCCAGTACCAGACTTCAATTCCTCCAAAAATTTATCACAGGCTTCGTCAAACATTAAATCGAAAGGGCTATTTGACCTCGGTGGCTCGGAACTCTGTTCGAATTTCACTCCCTCCTCAATCCTATCCTTGAGAGAGTTCCTCCTTTCCCTTCTCATTTCATTTAGTGATTGCCTCTCTAAAACTGGCATTTCACCTTCGGAATCGCTATCGGGAAAATCAAAGACCGAAGTCTCCGAAGAGCTTCGCAGACCTGATTTATCTCTATGAGGAACGTTACTAGTAAATGTCTTACTATTGGCTTCATCTTCACTTCGACTAAAGAGCCTTTTTCTAGGTTGGTACTGGCTAGGGTCCAATGAATATTTTTGTAAGTTGCTAGTACCGTTGCACATCGTATTTTGCGAGTCAGCGTTTTGTTTTAAGGATTCTTGCATTTCAGGGGCACCTGGCAAGATCGGCTGTGTAGAATTAGCATTAAACGAATACTGAGATGTGCTAACTTGCTTAAGTTCAGCCTTGGTCCGAATTCTGGCTGCTAAGAAAGCAGCAAGACCGTCGTAATCGGAATTCGAGTTACTGTTACTGTTTATAGACGGTTGTATTTCCTCACTAATACTGTTCACCCTACCCGACGAACTATCTCCCTCTTTAGTTATGTCAGATTCGAACTTCACAGAGTCGATTGCTTTTGGAAGATGAAATTTGTAAGCCGTGGGCGTGTTGGTGTTTCTCTCGTGTAAACTTGTGGCAGCGAATGGAGAGACGTTCTGTCTTCCTCCCAGACCTAGTTTAGGTTGTAGAGGGGCTGTAACGTCCGTCGAGGGTTGTTGAATATCCGTTTTAGGTCGATGATTTACAAGATTCTCCATCGACTTCTGCTGTTCCTGTTCCAGTTTCTTTTGAGCCTCTTTGGCACCTTTACTCTCAAGACTATTTCTCAGCAAGCTTATTACCCGTTTGTCTGCGCCTCCTGTGTTCTTATTAGGGCTGAGGCCGTGATGCAAAGAGGTACTCGAACCCGTTCTCGTCAGCGGATTCACGTTGTGGGGGAGATCCTGGATCTTGCTCTGAGGCCTTATATTATTATAACCTGGATAATGGTGCGCGGAGGCACTAGGAACATAAGTTTGATTATGATTTACTTGAGTCTGCCTACCACCAGAATAAACTTGGTTTTCGGCTGCATCATACGTCGATCTGTAATTGTAACCGTACAGTTCTTTAGAACGTTCTTGTTGTCCAGCAGTCGGATAACTGTTTTTGCTGTTTAACTGATCCATTTTCGTTATATGAGTTTCTTGTCGTTCCTGTTCTTTTAACTTCGTATAAGACGAGAACCTTTGCTCGATTTGTTGGTCGATGGCTTGTTTCCAGGAATCAACTTTTGCCATTTTGCTTGGCACCACCGTCGGCATTTCGAATCGTCTTTTAGACACATAAGGCGGGGTCATTTCGAGTTTATGATTCACTGGCGGAAAATCAACCCTTGGAAGAGATTGCGAAGTCTTTTTCGACACTTTTTGTACTGGATAAGAATTTACAGGTACCGGCGCTGACGCACCAGCAGCATAATTTTTATGTACCTCCCGATTGGCGCTGTTGGGAACAAAGGGTTTGCTTCTTTCATACGCTGACTTTTGTGGCGAGGTATTAGTGTAGAGTGGCGTTTGAGGAGGTACCGCTCCCTTGTGAGTATCAAATTTATTGTTAGCACTATTATTGTACGGTTGGTTCAACCCTCTCATATTAAAATTTGGAAGAAACTCTACCTTTGGCGCTCCCATGTTGCTCGGTTGCGCTTTAGACATTGCATTGATATGGACCGTGCTTTGGTTGACCTCGCTTGACGGATAACTTCCGTACGTTGGCTGCACGAGGGGATACATCGCATTTCGTCCATTGTGATTGTATTTTGATATCCTTTGAACTTCGGAGCCACCACTGTTCTCGACGACATCGTCCAAGGTAGAATCCGCCGAGGTTTTAACAGTCTTAACCGAAAGATCGAGAGGCGATTCTCGCTTCTGTTTAATGACAGACGTGGGGTTAGTTGCGTGGTTCAGATTGGTCAGTTGCGGCGTTGAGGGTTGAACATGAGTCGTAACCTTTGCGGAAGGGTACATGTGACCGGTTTGAGGAGTTGCAGATTGAAAATTGGAATTCGATCGGGAATACTGATAATGGAAAACATTATTAGTCGTACTGTTGGTGGCAGTGGTCGTTGTATAGTTGGAGTGACCAGCTATTGTCGTAACATAGTGGTAGTTTTGATTTGAGACCCTGTTACTTTGACATTGACTGGTGTTATACTGCATATTAGTGGAATCATGAGTGTTATTCTTAGGAACGTTCTGTTGTTGTTGATGGTGAGTTGTTGCTGCTGAAGAAGTGTTGACTTGATTTGGAGCGTAAGAAGAAGTGGTTGGATGCTGCTGATTTCTGCTCGCTGGTATCCTCAAATTTTCTCGGCCAGTTCGACCCGTGTGGTAATGAGTTGACGAAAGAGCTGCGATAGGAGGAAGATTATGAGTCGTTTTATGTGACTGAGAAGACGACACACTTTGGCTTGCTGCAGGCGACGAGTACTGAACGGGATGATGATTTTCGCTATTGCCGCTACCGTTATTACTTCCGTAGTTTTGAATATTGACCGCCTTCTGGTTGGAATAGTAGTTCTGTATCTGTCCATTTGTTGCAGTGGTGTTGCTTTGCGAAGTTGGTACGTTCGAATTGTACATGGCAGTACTGTTCGACTGGCCATGAGCAGAATAAGGCGTTTGACTTTGATACGCGTACGAAGAAGTTGAAGAACTAGAATGATTTTGTACTTGACTTTGAGAATGGACAGGGCATTGGGGCCTGGAAGACTGCTGGTAATGACTGTATTGCTGCATGACCGACTGCGAACTAGTGGAGTTCTGTAGCTGATGATATGTTTGGGAAGAACTACCACTGGTAGACGAGGGCGTCGTTCTTTCCTGATGTCTGGCAGGAGTGCGAGGGTGTTGAGATACCGAAGGATGATAAGCAGGGTTAGGCATTATATGAGACTGGTACTGCTGATGATGAACCTGCTGCTGTTGCTGCTGAGGAGGTTGAGGTTGCTGCAAGTGTTGTTGGGGCTGCTGCTGATAATGTTGTTGTTGTTGTTGCTGCTGCTTTTGATGCATTTGCTGCTGCTGTTGCTGTTGTTGTTGTTGCATATGTTTTTGATGCATTTGTTGCTGTTGTTGCAACGGATTTTGTACTTGTTGCTGCTGTTTTTGTTGTTGGTTCTGCATCTGATGGTGTTGCAGCTGCTGCTGCTGTTGCTGCTGATGCATTTGTTGTTGTTGACTGTAAGGTTGATGTTGTTGGTAATGTTGTTGATGCTGTACATGTTGCTGCTGTTGCATGTGCTGTTGTTGTTGGGAGACATTACTGTTAGAAGAAACTTCGCGAGAATGAGGTCGCGGATAATTGTAATTGATTATTTGAGGGTTTAATTGTTCCGGTTGGGATTGTTGTTGTAGATTGTAGATCGAGGAGCAGTTCCTTGAGTCTTGTTGTTGCGAGGGCGGGCGGGTAGGTTCGGAATGAGTGGAAGGCGCCCTGTGCATCACATCTACCTGAGATCGATCTTGTTGCGGTTGTTGTTGATGCTGTTGCTGTGGTTGTTGTTGTTGCTGTTGGTGAAGATGTTGATGCTGTTGTTGAGGCCAGTATGATACGTTATTGTCCGATCGATCTTGGATCTGTTGTTCGGATACATTGTTTCTGTTCAAGTTGTTTTCGTTGTTCGATGAAAATACTGAACCTCCAGTCGTCGCGGGCAACCCCTGAAAATACTGTCGTGCACCCTCCAAGACGTTGGTAAACGTCACGTCCATGTCCTTCGGACTAGACTCTTGTTGATATTATCTAAGAATAAAAAAAAAGGCAATCAAGAGCGAGCTGAACCCGCGTCCCAATTATTGTTTCTTGTTTAACAGGCGCATTTGATGTCCCACTTCTTCAAAAATCGACATAATTGAAATTTATCGTACATTATTATTAAATAAATAATTATTATTCTAATAGATAATCAAAGGAAACACCTCGTTCGAGCACAAACGGTTTCATATCTTGAAAAAATATTCAAAAAAAGTTAAAACTCAAGACTTTTATTTGCTAACAATAAGTATAATTAAACAAAAGTTTACCAAGAAAACTTTGCATATAAACAAAAACAAATTTATAAAACCTGTACTTTTATTGTTTATATTAACAAACTTTTTGGCTTTTATCAACCATGTTCACTTATTGTAAGTTTACTTTAAAACAAACCCATGGAAACATTACAAAATTTCAATACTTAATTTGCTAAAAGATTAGTTATGATAAGGTAACAACGAATTTTCTCTGAAAACATAAATATTAATGGAAAGCTGTCGGAAGAAACGTAAGGTAGAAAACCCTCTTTCCCAAACTGCAGTCATAATACGAGAAAAATTATTTTCTTTTACTTCCCTGAGGGCAATAATAAAAGCACAACAACTTCTTTCCCGACTTTTCCAATTTATCATTCTAAAAACTGTTTTATTTAAAGTGAAACAAATTTGTAGTTTTAACACCAAATCTTGTGTTAATTTCACGATCAGTGTCAAACCTGGACCACTAAATTGCAACTCTACGCAATACCAGAGTTACTTCAATTGACGTTAATGTAGTTACAATATTTCCCGTGCAATTGCACTGGCTGGAGCTAATGGACCACGCGGATTTCAGGAATACAACGATAATTACAAAATCATCGAATTATTTTTGTGGTCATGCAAAGACGTCGTGTCTAAATGACGGTGGCAATTTTCCGTACTTTATATGCAGCTTAAAACGCAACAATCTCATGACCCAGATTTTGCTCGAACTTGATCTTTATGTCCTAGTCTCTCCGACTATAAATAGTTCTTCGCCTGCTGCCGCTACGACGCCTTCGTCGTTCATGTGCTTCTGTACCGAATAGCTAAAGCATTGGCGGTCGAATTTATAAAAGCTCCGAATCATTTAAAGTCTATTATTATTACGCCGTACTGGCTGTGCTCACTGTCAAGTGGGGCACCTTTTGACCGCTTGTCGGACCTCGTTTTTCTGTTGCCTGTGTAGAAATACCTAACGGTAACTTTCACTATTTTTAACGCACATTCATTTCGGCTGGCCCAAATCATACCTAAAGAATGTAGTCGAAGACATGATCCGTCAAGAATACAACAAAATTCAACCGAAACCTTTTCAGCATCAGAACATCAGAGATTAGAATTTAATATAAATAAAACAAAAAATAACGAATGTAAGCCCATATTTGAACATACACCCTTAACAACTGAAGATTTCTAAAGGGGTACTTCACCGCCTCTTGCAATTGTAGATTTATTTTTTGCTTTAAGTTTAGATTACCGATGACGGACCCTATTAGAACAACCTTAATTTATTTCATTTACCGTAACACCCTTTATATATTTCCCTGACGACTAACGAAAAGAAAGGGAGAGTCAGCCACCCTTACGAAGTTGATATTCTAACAGGAGCGCAGGGTGACTCACAAAGAAAGTTGCTTTAAACGCTTCAAAAGCACGTACCGAATCTGTTTTAAATCAATTTCGCTTGTTACCTATCTGTATTACAAAAGAAAGGACGATGAATTAGAAAATGTTTTCGTATAATCAGAAATAAAAAAGATATTTCAAATGCACCTTTTGATTGATATAAGTACGATTATTAACAACAATTACTTCCCTTTATCTTGCCATTGCTCTCCAGGACCTTAAGGCCAATCCGAATGCATACACACTTTTCCTAAACATACCGACACTTAAACAAAAGTGAACAAATAGTTTATTTTATATGTATAAGCACAGCGGAATTAATTATTAACATCACTTAGTAATCACCCTAGTAATCAGAATAAAGGAATATTTGTAATCGGTCAAACGAAACTTTAGGACTAGTTTTGCCTAGATCAAATTAAATTTATTTGAAAAGAAGCAGGGTAAAATGGATTGGGACAAACCCGTTAGGACTAGCACAAGCCAGTTTGGACTAGCGCCAGCCACATTAATCTAGGACAAATTAGTTTTGACTATGATAAACCAGTTTGCATTAGGACAATCCAGTTTGAACTAGGACAAACCACTTTGAACCAGGATAAATTATTTTCGACCAGGATAAACTACGACACAAGTTCGTATTGGAATAGGTTAAAATTTCATGGTAAAATGGGCTGGGACAAGCTAGTTTAGACTAGAACAAACCACTTTGGAGTAGGATAAACCACTTTGGATTAGGACAAACCACTTTGACTAAAAAATCAGTTTGGAATAGGATAGACTAGCTTGTACTAGGATAAGTCAGTTTGAAATAGGTCAAACAAGTTCATGCAGTATAAAATGGACGGTCACAAACCCGTTTGGTCTAGGACAAACCAGTTTGGCTAGAACAAGCTTAGTTTCAACTAAGTCAAACCAGATTAGACTAGGACAAATCAGTTTGCACTAGGATAACAAAAATTGGACTAGGACAGATCACTTTGAACTAGGCCAAACAAGTTTATGCTTTAACAGGACAAAAAGACATTTTAGGAGCACTTTTTGATTGATATTTCATTTTAAATGTGCGAATTGTCGCTAAATTTCCTATTATTATTTACTTGTATATAAAAACTGAATTCAAAAAATTCTCATTGATCGTGAACAACGCTTTAAGATGGTTCGTTTCGCAACATTCTCTTACAGTTACTTCCTTTTATCTTGTCATTGTTAAATGATTAGTTTGCCTCCGGAGGTTTAGAGGAGAGAATTATCGTATCATATCGCAGTGTACGGTAACAAACAATAAATTGGACGAAAAGCCAGGAACGAGGTTGGTCATAGATATACCTCAAAACGAAATAGGGTGTGTGGGCCATCAACCCCGCCATACAAGTAAGTATACATAATAATACATATGTAGATATATATATATATATATATATAGAGTGACGTACATGTCCGTGTAATAAATTTAATCGACGAAGACATCGACAAAAGCTAACGGCTACGTTTACTCACCCTTCTACTTCGAGGGTCTAATGTTCATTCACCCCGCTGTATGCCACAGCCAGCGCAAGGCTGGCCTCGTTGAACGGGTCACCGACATTCTGAAAAAGAAAATTCCCATTAGTTGGATAATTAAGAAACTCTCAAAACTTGCGTTTCAACGATAGATTGCAACTTTCATATAAAGTGCAACATGAAGATTGAGTTTAAATGATTTTGTTGCTAATGCATTTGCTTTCTGCAATTGGAAAAAGTTAAACAATAGGTACTAACATGGTTCAGATGCAATTAAAAATCGCGATGTTATTTCTAGGAAGCCCAATAACATTTTGAACGCTCTCTGCTCTAAATTTACCGAAACGAATGACCTGATGTAAAATAAACATACTATATCCGTATGTATTCGTGGGCGCATACACATTTCTACGTGATATGGTCAAAATATACACGAAAAATGAAAAAATCGCAGAACGAATGACCCGGTAATGGATTTTACTTCTTTTTATACCTTTCCACCACAAGGTTTTTTAAAGAGCAAACAATAATTTTTAGTATTCTTGTTCATGTTTTTGTATTATAAACAAGTACATTTGCTACAGACAACAATCTAAACATAGAGATGAGCCGGATACCAGATTTGGATCTGGTATTTTTTTTAGGATCCGGCCGAATACCGGATAATGGGGCCGCCGTAATTTAAAGGTCTACGTAAGAAAAGAGTGAATCGATATACGCCGGCCCTGAAAGCCTAAGAACTACACTGAAACTTATAAACTAAATTTGTTAAAATATACAATACACAAAGATTAAAATGATCTCAATACCCCTGTATTTATACCGTACCTACCTTAAAAAAAATGGTCAATAGTTTTAGTAGCGATTCCGTAATTGCACTAAATCTTGAACAATTTAAGCATATTCGTTGACGATAGCCCACGTGTTTCAATATCAAATTATATTCGCCATTCCCACTCATTTAACTCCAGAGATACCTAATACTAACTAAATGTTATGTATGCAAAGTACCTTTACACATCCAAACATGTTTATGTACGCAAATTGCATTAGCTTGCAAGCCGCTAAAACCCAAGCATGCACTTCCACGATTATAATATAAGACAAAATACAATATTGCCACCACACAATAAGTAAAGTGTTTAGAGATATTTAAATTGCAAATTCTGCTGACTAAATGTAAAAACACTTAAGAAAGGTGCTGTCTTATCTGTATTCGTTTATAGCCTGAAGACAGGTCCGACATGAGACTTGTAAGGATCTCTTACAGAGAATTTGTGCAATGTGTAATACAAAAGCGTAATAAAAATCGTTAAGTATTGAATTGATTAGTTTTCATCAGCACATTATAAATAAGGTAGCCAACTGAATAATATCGAATTTGTCTGGCTTACTACAAAAGTAACATTTCAGGATAAAATGGACTGGGGCACACCCCTTTGGACTAGGGCAAGCCAGTTTGGACTATGTCAAATAAGTTCATGTTGCAATAGGACAATTCAGGACAAAATTAGACTGGAACAAATACGTGTGCACTACAACATGCCAGTTTGGACTAGGACAAGCCATTTTGGACTAAGACAAGTCAGCTTGGACTAGCACAAGCCAGTTTGGACTAGAATAAACCAGTTTGTATTAGGATATGTTAATTTGAACTAGGTCAAACAAGTTCATGCTAAAATAGGACGTTTCACAATAAAATGGACTGAGACAAACACATGTGGACTACGATAAGCCTGTCTGGACTAGGACAAGCCATTTTGAACCAGGATAAGACGGCTTGGACTAGGATAAACCAATTTACACTAGGGATATGTCCGTTTGAACTAGGTCAAATAAGTTCTTGCTGAAATAGGAATGTTTTGACAAGCCATTTTGGACTAGGATAAACCAGTTTTCACTAAGGACACGTCAGTTTGAACAAAGTTGAATAAGTTTATGCTGAAATAAGTTTCAAGATAAAATGGACTGGGACGAACCCGTGTGGACTAGGACAAGCCAGCTTGGACGAGGATAAACCAGTTTGTACTAGGATATGTTAATTTGAACTAGGTCAAACAAGTTCATGCTAAAATAGGACGTTTCACAATAGAATGGACTGAGACAAACACATGTGGACTAGGATAAGCCTGTTGGGACTAGGACAAGCCATTTTGAACTAGGATAAGACGGCTTGGACTAGGATAAACCAATTTACACTAGGGATATGTCCGTTTGAACTAGGTCAAATAAGTTCTTGCTGAAATAGGATGTTTTGACAAGCCATTTTGGACTAGGATAAACCAGTTTTCACTAAGGACACGTCAGTTTGAACAAAGTTGAATAAGTTTACGCTGAAATAAGTTTCAAGATAAAATGGACTGAGACGAACCCATGTGGACTAGGACAAGCCAGCTTGGACTAGGATAAACCAGTTTGCACTAGAACACATCAATTTAGCTAAACAGGTTCTTCCTATCTATTCTGGTCTCTAACACATCTAAATATACCTGATTAACTACAAGACTAATATCACAAAACTTTTACTGTCTCCAAACAATTTTTATTAATAATAATGCATAGCGTATTACTATTTCAAAACAATTAAAAAGCAAGCAGCAACAAAAGAATCAAGTAACGAATTGCGTGTAGTCCCGGAGATATTTTAAACAATTCACCGTGGCTACTTCCGGACCAAACACAATGTATTCTTTTTTGTTTATCAGCAAAACAATTTGGTATTTATAGCAGCACGTTGAAAGGCTATTCGTTTTACTTAATGAAGTAATTAAAGTGAAAATCTGTAAATTAAAAGATTTGATATACCTTAACTACTTGGAGTGGATGCAGAGAAAGTTATTTTTGGAAACATAAAAAAAAAAGCTTTCGGTATAACCAACATTAACTTAAATTTGTTGTTGCGTTGGAAATGTCAAGGACTTGGCTTTTAAATAAATCGATGTTAAAAAAATACCGAAGCAGTCGATAAACCCGTTAACCCGCCAACCTGTCGTAAAAAAGTATCGTTAACGCCAAACAAAAAATGCAAATTTCACACTTATTTAAATTCGTTGTTGAACTGTATTTCGTAACATACAATTAATTAATTGCTACTGACAGCTTTTAAATTCCAAATAATAATAACAGCAATGTAAATTTGAAATAGCACCAATAAATAGACCAAATGTAAATGTTGCAAATTTTGGTGGATGCGCTTGACACATCCTTAAAAGTTCACAGATTATTCTTATGCCTTTTTAAGGAAAACTAAACAGTATTAAAGAAAATGAAAACCGTAGGTTTACAACTGTATCAATAAAGTAGTCATTAAACAGTAAAATTATTAAGACTTTTTGGGGAGTCGGAGCCCCCCGACTGCTATACACTAGGGCCCCACAGTTGAAGGGGACCCAACATGATTAATAATTGAAATAATGTATTATTGCACATTAAAACTTCGTTGTCAGTAAGGATGGTCGGGTACCCAGTTTGGTTTCGGTACCTAGAACAACCGGGACTTTTTTTAGGATTCGGCCGGATATCAAATAATGTCATCGAGTAGCGGCAGTACAACTGTTAGAATGGGTATTTTATGTGGCTTGGGACGTAGGTGCCAGGTACTCGGCCCATTTAATAACGGGTACGCGGTTATCTGGTACCCGGCAAAATCACTATCTAGTTGTTAGTATGCTAAAAAGTATATTTTATTATAACGTTATTATTATAGATCTTCGACGAAATTCGACAAACTTCTAACAACTCTTGGTGATGAGAATATTTAGTTTTTGTTATTTGAATCGGGGAACTCCCGAGGATCCCCTCCTTTACAAAATTGCTTTTCTTATAACAGAAATAAAAATAAAACAAACGCGTGAAATTAATTTTTGTAAAACCGCTAACATAAATCTAACAGTCCTTAATTCCGATTGAAATGAAACAACAAAACAAAAAAAAGAAAATGGTCCTGTCCGTTCTGTCAGTACCACGTATCTCGTTGTACCATCAAGCTCGTTAAGAAAATTCCTTTCTTAGTACGTCTGTTAACAAAAGAGGCATTATTTATATTGTTGGTCATATATGGTTGGAGCAACAAAATACAGTAAGCGAGAGAGGCTGTTGAAAACGGTTGAAGCAACCGGGCCACCAACGAACGAACCGAACACAATATAACGGTATAATAAGAGGAGAACTTCGGGCCAGAAAAAGAAAAGTTCGAAACAAGTCCGAGGTCACGGAACTTTCTCTATCGAACGCACATTGTTATTATTACTATTATGTTTGTCCCTTTTTATTTTCAATTCAGTGCCTTTCGGACCCAATTTAAAAATAATTAATAGCAACAATATCGAAATGACGAAAAACACCCTCTCAGACACTTTTTTGCTTGTTACACGAACTAGTGGCTGATACGTCCTTTTTGATTATCCTCCATCGACAACCATTACGAAACTACATCCAAAACTATACGTACACATACGTAAAAAGTACCTACCTACATCTATCCCACTTATGTTCCAGATAAAATTAAATACCACTATGAAATAATAATGTAGGTACTTTTATAGATTACATTTTTATCTAACGAAAGGATTAACTTTTCTTTCTTTCCCTGTAAGGCTCCTCTCCGTGTGTTCATACCATTTGTGTTACATAGAATTCCATCAAGTTGGATTCTTCCCATCTTGAACCGTGTTAACTCTGATCTACGTTGTGTGTTGTAAGAATGCCGTGTTATGAAGAAGTTAATTGAGAAGTTATTAAGTAAGAGATGTCTTTAGTTCTTGAACCCTGTTGCATACAATTCCACCAAGTTGGATTTTTCCCATCTTGAACCGTGTTAACTCTGATCTACGTTGTGTATTGTAAGAATGCTGTGTTATGAAGAAGTTAATTGAGGAGTTTTTAAGCAAGAGATGTCTTTGGTACTTAAACCGTGTTGCAAAGAATTCCATCAAGTTGGATTTTTTCCATCTTAAACCGTGTTATGAAGAAGTAAGAAGTAAACTAATTAAGCAAGGTATATACCATTGATTCTTGAACTGTCGCATATAATTCCATCAAGTTGGATTTATTCCATGATAAACCGTGTTAACTCTGATATACATTCATTGTTCAAGAATGCCGTGTTATGAAAAAGTTAATTGAGGAGTTTTTAAGCAAGAGATGTCTTTGGTACTTAAACCGTGTTGCAAAGAATTCCACCGTTAACTCTGATGCACGTTATGTGTTATAAGAACACCGTGTTATGAAGAAGTAAGAAGTAAACTAATTAAGCAAGGTATATACCATTGATTCTTGAACTGTCGCATATAATTCCATCAAGTTGGATTTATTCCATGATAAACCGTGTTAACTCTGATATACATTCATTGTTCTAAGAATGCCGTGTTATAAAGATGTTAACTGAGGAGTTATTAAGAAAGAGATGTCTTTAGTTCTTGAACTGTGTTGCATATGATTTTTCCCATCTCAAACCGCGTTAACTCTGATATACGTTGTGTGATGCAAGAACGCCGTGTTATGATAAAGTAAGAAGTAAACTGCATGAGAAGTTAATAAGCAAGAAATACCATCGATTCTTGAACTGGTTCTTGAGCCATGTTGCGTAGAATTTCATCATATCGGATTCTTTCTATCTGGAACTGCGTTAACTCTGAAATACCTTTTTTGTTGTAAGAATGCCGGGTTATCAAGAAGTTAACTCAGGAATTATTAAGCAAGAGATATTTATATCCATCTTGAACCATGTTAGTTGTGATACTGTGTTACACTTTTCTTTAGAAATTGAAGACTTCGAGGGTTTTTGAACCAATTCGTTTAGTTACTGAGCGAGTTATCATATCCTGTAGTAACCGTGATTTAACAATAACACATTGACGTGGAGTTTTATTTAAGAACTAATGACTTCTAGGGTTCTCGAGTCGTGTTAAGTGTATTGTAATGTTACTGATATCGCACTAATCCAGTTGTGTGACAATATCGCGAAACGTTGCCGATTAAAATGCGATGGTATCCGTGGTATTTACAGACAGGAGGTAGTAGAAATCAATAAAATATTGTACAAACAAATAAATAATGTATATAAATCTATATTATCGAGGCACTCACGGCTCGGCTGTTCGCAACCGTGACCTTCCTTTAAGTTGTAGGAGTTATACATTTCGTTCGCTGCCAACAAATATAATAATGAAATAATTTCCTTATCGAACCTACTTCATCGTAACGGCAACACATTGCGAACATTCTCGAGATTATTGTTTTGCTCTGGCCTTGTTGCGGGCATTGGATAATTTTAACGCTTGTTTTATTTTATTACATGTGCCCATTACACGCTGCAATACATGTGTGCACACACATAATATAAAATGATAGCGAAAATATCCGATGCATCTATTTAATTGCGCCACTGTTTACCTCCTACAGATAACTGACAGTTTTATTATTTATTTATACCATTGTATATACTTATAGCTTTTATTTTGAGTTTTGTAGTATTTGTCAAAATATTTGATGCAAAGTTCACTTAGGTTTGGATCGTAAAATACCAAAAGTTTATTTCAAGTTTGGGAAATGGAAGAAGATCACTATCATTACCATCATCATTAAAACAGGAACATCCTACATTCTTAACTTAATTTAGGTCTACCTGTACTCCTCTTAACTCCTGTTTCTGCTTCTAATATGTCTCTGACTACCCTCCATGCCTGAGAAGGTGTCCTACCAACATCGAATAAATTTCGGTTTTATATTTTTATTATTATTTATTTATTATTACATACTAATACACAACATAGGTGTCAATAATGTTGATTTTATATGGACATGCACGGATTAATTTAATTATCTGTATTAAATGGTTAATTAGACAAACAAATAAATTCAATTATTGCAATGAATACAATTTTTAATATCGCTTCCACACACTTTTGCATCTGTAGTCGCATCTAGCAGCATCCACCTAATGTGTCAACGGCAATTTATCTGTACATAATATTTACCAAAACAACGCGATTTGTTTGGGTTTTTCTCTTTACCAACTGCATATAATGATTTGTTTAATTATAATTAAAATATTGTTTGATTAGCTAAAAGATAATACACAATTTCCATGTAATTACAAAATAGTATTAATTTTCATGACAATGTAACACGGGGAAGTTGTCAGCTTTTTTCGGATGGGTCAAGGGTGCACCACACTATTGTAGATTTCATGTTACATATAGTTCATAGTACCACTAAACCATAAAAATGACCATGGGAAACCACAACCATATTTCATCTCAAATAACTCAAAACGCCTTGAGTTCCGTGATGATATGTATTAGTACATTAGAAAAAACAGACTGCATGTTCACTTCTTCCCTTAGTCGGTATACTAATTTTCATCACCTCTTAACCAGTAAGTGAAATGTGAACATTGGAAAACTTTGGCGGATGTGAACTAAGAACTAGTTCACTTCAGTCCCTGAAGAAGGTAACCTTGTTACCGAAAAGTGCCTCGGACATCTAATGTGTCGTGTTTTGGCGTTGGGGTTTTGACCTATTTCGTTTATTCAGTAAGTGAAATGTTTTTAGCAATTGGACAATGTAATAGATATTTTTACATCACGCAAAGCGTCTTGGGTTATGTGTAGGGTTGCCATCCGTCCGGGTTTCCCCGGATTTGTCCTAGTTTAGAGGGCATCCGGGGAGCGTCCGGGGGGGGCTTCATTTGTAGTCCTGGTTTAAAAATTTTAAGTCTTGGGCCGCCCGCCACACACGTAAAACAAATCTAACTGATTATTAAAACAATTTGTAACAAACTGTAATAAAATTCTGTTTTGTTAGGTACATTGAAAATGATGATAAAGAATGACTAAATTTAATTTTAAGGTCTGAAAATAAATAAAAGGGTGATTTATGACACTTTCAACTGTTTTTTGTTACACTGACTATGTTTAAAAAAAACCTGTTGACATGTCCGGGTTCTGGACTCTAAAATCCGAGGTTTTCACGCGTCTTGTCCTGGTTTCCAAATTTTAGAGATGGCAACCCTAGTTATGTTGTTTTAAATGTTACGTTCTACAGGGTTGATTTTTGGGGTTGCGCTGACACATGGACATGGGCCTTGAACACTCAGGCCTACCCACAACCGTAGCTATGTCCCTGACGAAACTTTTCGTCAATTGGCCCAAGTTTACTGACTGAGACCGGGCTGGTACACGAGAAGGAACTGTTATTACGCGGACTTCGTTAAGTAGGACAATAAGCGTCGCCGAAGTCTTAATATTCCCCGTTATTCGAATGCGATGCCTAGACACATACGTGCTTGTACCATTTTACTATCCGAGTACGTGATACTTTGTCAGTATACATGACCTCTTTCTATTCAATGGCGGGCAGCAGCAGTCGGTGAGATGTTATCGCGATAACATTGGAGGCGTATACGTATGAACAAGTACCTATGGGTCCGTTTCGTTCCGTTTTCGTAAAACACGCCAATTCACACGAAGACATAAACCGAATGACACGATATACTCAAATCGAAATAAAATTTAATGGAGTTTTTAGTTGTTAACCTTAATTTTTTACTGCCAACGGTAGCTATACTTATACAGGTATAATATCCATATAAAACAAGAGGTCAGCTTCATTATCAGTTTATCACTCACCAGCTTGCAATAATAACAATTATAATAAAAAATTATATTGGGTTGTTCGGAAAGTCATTTCGTTTTTTCCCGACAGAGGATTTAATTGTATTCTTTTGCACCCAACTTCACATTTAACCCGTAGAATTTTTATATGCTTTGAGAGTTCATATAGCAAGGCTTGTGTGTGAAAAATTCCAATTAATTCTACGCAGTAGTTTTTGGTTGGTGCCCTTTTAAATATGGAGAGCGATAAGCAGCATTTTCGACATATCTTACTGTTTTACTACAGAAAGGGTAAAAATGCTGTTCAAGCCAGAAAGAAATTGACTGATGTGTATGGAGAAGGTGTG
>NW_020438943.1:138529-150772 GCF_000699045.2 Agrilus planipennis
TTTCGCCAACTTTGGTCCAGTACTGGGCAGCCAAGTAAAGGTTGTCCATACTGAACCAGTGTTCGGTCAATCTTCCAGTTCCAGGGTTTGGTACATTAACGTTTCGCCAAATTTGGTCCAGTACCAGGCAGTCAAGTAAACATTTGTCAATACTGGACCAATGTTCGAGCAATTTTCAAGTGCTAAGGTTCGGTACATTAACGTTCCGCCAACTTTGGTCCAGTATTGGCCAGCCAAGTAAAAGGTTTGTCAATACTGAACCAGTGTTCGATCAATCTTCAAGTACGAAGGCTTGGTACATTAACATTTCGTCAACTTTGGTCCAGTATTGACCAGCCAAGTAAAGGTTTGTCAGTACTGGACCAATGTTTGAGCAATCTTCAAGTACTAAGGTTTTACTTTTTACTTTTTTCATGCGGCGTCAAAAAGTATTAAAATAGCAACTTTTATCAACAACTTTACTAAAACAATACGCAGTGTAGATAACAGATTAAAGGACAATATTTTTTGTTTTTAAGTTTTACAATTATTTTTTCATTCGTTTTTATGAAAATTAAATGAACACGCTTCCAGTTTATGCTGGGCTTTCTCCTGATCGGATATGGTATCGGAAGGCATTACTTTAACAGGTTCGGGAAAAACGGGAGCCAATCTAGACTTTTTCAAAGGCTTTTTCAAATTCTTGTATACACTCGATTCAGCCCTAACAGGATACTCGTCAACTGTTGTTGTGCTTTCTGGATCTAGAATCGTTTCTTTTTCCGCAGTTCGGTTTAGTTCAATTTTTACTTTTTCTTTTGACTCCTTAAAATAAAACAAAGCTGTTTAGGTATGAAATGTAAAAGTTGAACAAAACCGACCACTAACGTACCTGAAGATCGGCATTTCCTTCGACAACTTGCTTATTTTCAAGATTCAATTTAACCTCAGATTTAATCGAACAAAATTGCCGCAAAAATTTCGAAGATGTACTCTTTCCCAAACGAGATGATGTTGTAAAAACACTTATGATTTTGGTAGTCGTATTCGTCGCCATTGTAAAACAAATTTAACCAAATGTACAATGAAAATGGTTTAAAGATTTTAATTTTAATTGACTTGTCAAATTTCCAAAAAAATAATCGCTTGACATTGATGACAACCCTTTCGATACGGGTACAGAAATGTCACAAAGTGAGAGAAGAAAGAAACTAATGAATTTTAATGTGAATATTAAAACTGAAGATATCAAAGGGTCTTCACGAAAACCACCTAAACCTACAATAACGTGACGCGTGATTTATCGTAGACGTACGCCTGTAGCAATAAATAAAGTTATCAAACAATCAACTGATAACAGAATCGCCATACGTCACGCCCTGCCATCAAGGCAGTTGAATGCAACAACACAAATAGTAGGCGCTGATTCGGTCATTAATTTAACAGTTGTCTGTCCCGCGATGCGTCGCCATTTGGAGGTCACTCACTCGATTCTGCACTTCAAATGTGAACGTATCGTTTCGATTGTTTGATCGAATCAGAAAAGTAAAAGTTTTTATCGAAAGTAATAAAAAATTGATAAGTGAAATTTGGATAAAATAATCTAAACAATTTAGCGTTTTTTAAGTAGGTAAACGACTGATTAATTAAACGGTTTGTTACGCACATATGCTAAAAATAAATAAGCCACTACTTTTGATAGAATCATCTATTCGTATTTTAAAAGATGCCAAGATCTAGAAGTCTATTTTTACAGGACTCCATGAACGTTTAGGTGCATCATCATCATCACCATAAGGTCATCAGTCCTAAAACTGGTTCGACATGCATCTTCAACTTTTTCCTATCCTGAACTAATCGTCGCATTTCCCCAAAACTAGAACAACCCACATCATTAACTATTTGTGGACAGTAATCTAATCTAGGTCTACCTGTACTCCTTTTAACTTTTGTTTTTACTTCTAACACGTCTTTGACCAGCTCTTCATGCCTGAGGTATCCTACCAACTTCCATGGTGCCCCTGTTCTCCTATTCTTTCTAATACCTCCTCCATTCTAACCTTCAATATCTACCATAACAGAATGAGAAAATAAATTTCTTCAGAAAAAACATCAAACTCATTTTCAGGTCAAACTATGATCGAATACGACATTGAGAAGTGGAGGTGAACGTTGCTGAAATTGACATGCATTTAGGGTTCTTACTAGAGAAAGGGATTGCGAGTCGGAGAAGGAAAAACTGATGCTGCCTTGATTCGTGTCTAAAGGAGTCTACATTCAGTATCAAAGATAGAAAGATGTCTGAAGAAGTACGCCACTCGTGCGAGCGAAACGTTAAAAAGCAGCTCTAATCGACAACCGCCTTTAGACTTGAAACAGGACAGCTTCAGTTTACCTACTAGCCGCAGAATTTTCTGCTAATTTGTCGGAGAACAAAATCCGAGAGAAGTCGCCGATTTTCGATATTAAGGAATTCCATGGATAGGAATGTGGCGCTAAGAAAGTCAATAACAACAACAACACTTCCTGAAACAAAAAGGGCTTGTTACAGACGTATTAGAAGCAGGAAGAGGAGTAACAAGCTACAGATGAAGACCAAATATTAGTTTGAAAGACATTTTAGTTTTCGGGAAATGCGAAGACTGACTCATAATATGAAGACGTGGAGGTGCGTCTCCAACAGGTCTACTAGCTAGGTCTCCGGACATTGTGAGGGTGCTGATGATGATGATGCCTGTATTTAGTATTTTGTAGAAATGGAAACTAAACGATTACAGATTAAGAGAACTGCCAATGTTTCGGCTTCTTGCGTAAAAAAGAAATTAATGGGTTACAAACACCCACGACCCACTCACTAAAACCCATTCCAATATGGTATTCTTGACGGAAGAAGTGGGATGATACTCAAAGGCCTACGCACAATAAACAATAAGATGCAGTCAAAGCGAACGTGTAATCGATAGAAATTTATTTCTACCGATAAAAAAACATCCTACATGCTCGCGTAGCTTCTAAATCCCGCGACTCATTCGCTATATTCGTCCGCGGCCGAAGATAAAGCGTGAAAATGGTCTATTAACGCAGGTGCTTGAACTTGACACAGTGACCTCGAAAATCCCAACGTGGCACGGCTCCCATTTTACATTTATGCATCGTATCAGAGCTGACAGCGACGATATAATTGTACGTATCGGACACATTTTCCACTCGTACAGTAAAGAAAATGTTTAACAGAAATTAAAATATACTCTTTTAAAATGAAAAACCCATTCAATTTTGCTAATTTATTTTGCAGGGTAATAGAACACCTTCTCAGGTATGAAGGACTAGCTATAGGCATATTAGCAGTAGAGATTGCCTCCTGTCTTTCGATTTTTACCAATAATTTGGGCATGAGACGGGTCTCCGCAAAATTCGTACCAAAGTTGCTCAATTTCGACCAAACGCAGCATCGCATTAATATTGTTAAGGAGCTGCTGGACTCTGTCCGCGACGACTCAAATTTTCTCGAGGGTCATAACTGATGACGAATCATGGGTTCATGATTGAAACGTGGAAACCAAAGCTCAATCATCCCAATGGAAGCTGCCGCACGAGTCAAGACCGAAAAAAGCGCGCCAAGTTAGGTCGAATATGAAGGTTTTGTTTACAGTTTTCTTCGATTGCAGGGGCGTGGTGCAACATGAGTTCTTGATACAGGGTAGAACGGTCAATAAGGAATATTACCTGCAAGTTATATGCAATTTGCACGAAGCAATGCACCAGGAACGCCCGGATTTGTGGAAGAACAAAAATTGCCTTTTGCACCATGCTACACATCGTTGCTTGTGCCCGAATTTTTGACCAAAAACAACACACTAATAATGCCGCAGCCACCGTTTTCCTCATATCTGGCCCCCTGTGACTTTTTCTTGTTCCCGAAACTGAAGAGGCTCATGAAAAGACGACGCTACGCTACGAGTGAGGAGATAAAGACGCCATCAAAGGAGGAGCTGAACAAGATCACAAAAAATGATTTTTTGATGTGCTTCGAGGATTGGAAAAAACCTTGACACAAGTGGGGATTACTTTGAAGGGGGCAAAATAGATATGCATGAATAAATAAATAATTTTTGAAAAAACACAAAATTCGCGATACTTTTTGAATAGATCTCGTATACGTCTAAAAACACGATAAGTGGTCACATTAATGATGTGCCCTTGCGTGTACCATACCCACGAAGCGCTGCTGCTTTTAAACATTCGTTTACAGCAGGTAAAAGTTGGTCTGTTTTCTGTCGGAGCTGCCTGCGACGCGCTGATGAGATCCAAAAAGATCGAAATCGCGATCCGCGTCNGTTTATTATATGAAAACTGTCTTTCATTTCCACAAAAAAAAAACGAAATGACTTTCCGAACAACCCTATAGTTAAACAAAGGGAATATATTCTTAGACAGCGACTCAAAATAATGACAAACAGATATTCTAATGGCCTTGGTGATAAAACTCCACCCATTCCTAGATTTCTACATCTTAAGAACCTTAATAGGCATTGCTTACGGTTTATCTGGAGTTCCAGTTCTATCCCTGATTATATAGGGAGGCACCGTACTGTACGACATGAGAGGAACCCTTTCGCGCATGTGAAAGTTTATGTCATGAGATTCTTAGCTATAGCATCAGACACTTGCCGAGGTCCCATGAAAATTTTGACAGTATCGCAGGAAGTTAATCACTCTAATTGAATGTTTTTATTTTATAATCAATACGCTAAATGAAAATAACATTGCACAATCGGATTCATTCAAGGATACGTAACAAAGGCTCGGTTTTCTTTCAATTAAACAAAAATACTGTTACGTTTGTCCTAAATTTACTGCCACAACAGTACCTACCATGCATAATACGCAATTGTAAGTAGGCTTTGTCTTCATTAAGCTCTAACCAATACCGGGAGATCCAGTCAAAAAGAACTGTACACCTTTAACATCTTTCAAGTTTATTGCTTTTCGGGGCACCGACAGCGTTTTCGTTTTGGGGTCATACTAAATGACATTTAAAGAGTCGCCAGAAAACAAAATGCGAAAGGGGCTCTTTGCCGAGCCAAGATAAAATCTGATCGTGAGATGAAAGAAATAGTAAAATCTACAACGATTTATCTCACTTAGTTAGAAGGCAAAAAGTGGCATCCGATTTAACTGGGTTTCGTCAAATACATATTTCTTCCGAATGGGAGAAAGTGATGGTACCCTTGAGAGGTTACGACCTTTATTCGGTAAAAGTGTATGCTCAAAACTCTAAAGAAAAAAACACCAAAAGGCATCTAGATGTAGCCAGCGGTGACGCGGCGTGCTTAGTTGATTAAGACTAGACTTCCAGAGAAAAAATAATGAACTCTATATTAAGAATGTACAATTTCAACGGGCCCACGTCCTCAATTGGTTTGTTCGCAGAATCTCAATAATGCATTTTTTTATATTGCTTCCAATAAGCAATCAATTCAATCGCTTTTTCATTGAAAGTCAACAGCATACAAAAATAAAACAAAAAAACGAGATGTGTGCTGGGAAACATAGAAGAAAAACTTCAACGGACAAGTGGAAAAACGAATGGCAACGGACAATTGGAAGAACTAAAGGCAACGGACAAGTTTTACGGGCAGATTGTTAAAGTACTTGTCCAATTTGAAAACCTGCCCGTAAAACTTCAAGTAAAAATTTTGTTGCGATTCGTTTTTCCACTTGTCCGTTGAAGTTTCACTTTTATTCAGTGTCCCAGCACAGGTTTACTGCAAATTGTGATTTGGTTTTTACACAGACCGCAAACAGATGCTACGTGGAGAGCAGAGGTAAGAAAACAACAGCTGAGCACAGCACACGCCGCTGAGACTCTAGCGGACTCCCTGCTTTCGTAATACCCCATCGTATATATAGCCATTCGCTTCAAAATTGTATTTTGAGCATAACTCTGTTTTAGTGTTAAATTCCTTTGCTGTAACATTTGTTGGGTGTTGGTAATTTCAACTGCAATTGTTTTGGCATTCGTCTATTAAGTTCTTTAATTTAGTGTTCGGTGCTAAACCGCAATGAAATATTACATAAAGTGTATAGAAATAGATCTTGAATTGTTGTCTGTACTATACATACACTTTTTCTGTTCAAGTTGAGTCTGCACGTCTGTATCTACACACACAACTCACGGCTCTTCGATTACACATTACATTTACGCTCGCGTACGCCTACTTCTCAACAAGCCACGTATTTCTTTAACGATGTGCTTTGCTTTCATTCGACATTCTCGGTAAGAATTACTTAACTCATTTAAATCCCGTTCGCAAACCAACTGCCCATGTTACTACATCAGCTAACCGATCACAATCGTGGTCATTCTTTACCAACAATTTACAGTTTTATTTAATCGTTCATGCTATACTCTGTATGGTAGATTATCGAGGCAATTTATAAGAAAATACAGTATATTATTTTTTTTTATTTCCATGTCAGGTACTAGGAAACAGCCACTTTCGTTTCTTAATGAATTCTCAAATTCTCATCGTCATAGGGTCGTCAGTCCAAAGAGTGATGTTCGGGGTTGAATGCCCAGAACCTTTACTACAGTAAAAGTTACCTGTATTCGCGGCTAAAAATTTCATTATTCGCGGATGCAATCGGTAAATAGAAAAGGATTCAGTGTCATTTCTTAAGGGGATTGACCGCAATAGACCCCTCGTGTCTAGTGTAAATTTTTCCGAAAACATGAGTTTCTATTCTAAATATTGTGATTTAACGCTGTGAGATAAATATGTGATTTTTCGTATGGTAACGAACAAAGGATCACACTAACTCGGTACGTTTTTGGTTTTCAGTAATATGGGCATTAAAAGCTTTTACAAGTGCTTAAAGTTGATGCTTCTTGTAGGACACGTATTTTCAATAGAAATTAAAAAAATAAAGAATGGCCTCCGACAGGCCTTAGAACAAAGCTTTATCTATCTTGCTACAAAATTTCAAACCTCTGTTCCAAACATTAAACTCATCATATCTAGAACCGATAAGCATGTTTTTACTCTACGGCGGTATACCCCGAGAATAAAGATCTAACTGAGCGTCCCTCTTTTCGTTTTCCCTAATCATTCTTTTCTGTGGTTTGTTTGGATTAATTAGATAAACGTTGGGGTAGTAATATTCCACAGACAGATGATAATCTTCCACATCCCTTCTGTCTAATTTCGTCCGTCTTCCCAATCATAACCCAGCAATTTTGACGATTCCTAAAAGACCTCCGGCCTACCTTACGTCCTTATATTAGACTGTAGGTCCTACAGAGACTGCGCGCCCATCAGAATTAGTACCTGATAGGATTAAAACTTGCAAATTTTTTTGCCAACTAAATAAATATTGTTTTTTAACTTGTGCAATAATCACAACAGTTGGAGTGGTGCAAAAACGTTAACCTTATTCTACGTAAACATTGATTTACAATTAGTGACGCTGAATCAAACATTCACTATTAGAAATCAAACAAATAGAGTCCTTGACCCAAAACATTAACATCATTACATATTCAGTAATAAAAGGACGGTGGTGATGATAATAAAGAGATTGAGAGCTCGCGACGGCGACCGTACGTATTATTATTATTATGGCGATATCGGGACGGTCGACGACCCCCAAAACGCAGTCAAGTCAAACAAGCCAAGCAACCTACTACCTCCACAACAGCAGACAGACTGCCTCATATTGATTCCCTTTCTCATTTAAACTACATACATAATATAATCGCTGCTTCTGCCTTTTCGTTCCTCCAATGTATCCTCCGGTTCGTTCACCACCAGTTGAGGGATCCTTCGCCTTTCTCGTGGTTGTGGCGTTCGTTCACTTGCGCCACGACATTCGTTTGCTTTTCGTTACGCGACGACGCAAGTCAGGCCTCTCTGCCGCCGCTGCGATCGAACAAAACGCTCGACCTTTGTTATAGGAATTACGTACGCAAAGGACTACAGCAGGACGTCGCGCCGGCGAACGGAATCCTACGGCAATCAGCTGACAGAGACGTACGAAGTGAAACGAAAAACAATTTCGTACAACCGTGACATTTGGGTCAACCCATCCCAACGGGACATCTTTTTTTTGTCTATTATCGTATTTAAATTTGATTACATATTGTACCATGTATCGCTTTATATTAAACTCCATGGAATTTCTATTCTCGATTCCAGATAATGATTTATTCACATGTTTTATTTTTATATTTGTTTGAATAACAACTGAAGGACGTTCACGTAAATATTTATATCTGAGAGCTACATCCGCTGCCAGTGTTTGTAGTATATTTTGACTGTAAAATTATTTTATACGTGTGCCAGTCGGTATGAATAGTTATGCCATCGTAAGATTGGATTTCGCACAATACGAAATCAACTCTAACCAGTCATCCTGAAGGATACTGAAGAAAATGCCGGATCCGCCGGATACTGGACAATCAGTTCATCTCTAATTTCAAACGCTTCTAATTTTTATAATTTTTTAATTCGAATATCCGTAATAACTAATCGATAGAGAGCTTTTTCAATCTTGATGACTCTATCTCCTTAAATTTTAAAACTTTTAGCTTTTCTCCAATTTTTATTATTTTTAACTTTACATCCCTGACACGCCAACATTTTTGTTTTACTTTTACTTCAATGAAAATTTAATTCTACTCGAATAAGTCACGCGAAAAGAATCATAAAAGTCAAATGCAAACAAAAAGTAACGTTATCCATCATTTGTGTTCGTTATTCTCGCTCAGAAGGGCTGTTAAAAACGAAACACAAAATCACGAACCGGAAATAAACACGGGAACACCTTTTAATACCAAAATTGAATTTGTCATTTACAAATGACGTCAATATTTATCGAATAACTGTTTTATTTATACACGCGTGGGTTGTTAAAAACATTTTAATTCTGCTCGCACAATAATTGCATTATTAACCATAAATCTAAATTAACACGAACATTTTCATTAATTATAGGATTAGTTTAAAAGAGATACGGTATCGTGCTGCATAACAACGTACCAGATTCAGTGGCATGTCAGAATTAACCCGCAACGGAAACGAACAATTAATTGATTATTTATAATTGAAATTAATGTCAGAAAGTTTATTAATTAACAGCAATTGAACTCAGTTTCCTCTTAACACAGATTTCTGACGGGTAAAACTTAATTCTCACCATCATCTAGAATCTAGACGACGATATTTGAACATTACTGATTGAGATTTTACTTCATCATCTAAGAATTCCTTCATCATCATAAGGTCGTCAGTCCTAAGACTGGTTGGACACGCACCTCCACTCTTTCCAATCCTGAGCTAATCTTCGCATATCCCTAAACTCCCGTTTCTGCCTCTAATATGTCTCTGACTAGACCCTCATGTCTGAGAAGGTGTCCTACCAATCTATCTTGCCTATTTCTTATTGACTTTGATAGAGTCCTCTGTTCTCTTACTCTTTCTAATACCTCTTCTTCATTTCCAACCTTCTCTATACACGGTATCCTCATCATTCGCCTATAACACCACATTTCGAACGCTTCTAACCTTTTCTTATCCGCCGCTCCCACTGTCCTTGTTTCGCACTCGTACAGCGCCACTCTCCAAACTTACACCTTTAAAAATCTTTTTCGAATTTCTTAATTAATCGTTCGCGAGCATAGAAGTGACTTCTTTTTATTGAAGGCGACTCGACCCTGCGCTATCCTCTGCTTTATATCCCTATTACTCCTTCTATCCTGACTTATCTGACTTCTTAGATACCGAAAATCAGCCACTTCTTCTGATTTTTCGTCTCCTACCTTTATATTCGCTCTTTCCCTACTCTTTCTTCCCTTGCATACCAGTATTTTAGTTTTACTTTTATTTATTTTCATACAGTACTGTTTTGTCGATACCGCTTCTATTTAATTTAAAGCTATCTTTAACTCCTCATTGCTAGATGCTAATACTGCTATATCATCTGCAAATCTAAGCATACTAATCTTTTGCCCTTGCACATCTATCCCTACAGTTATACTGTCTTTAATGATATTGATGGCGTCTTCGATGTATAGATTAAAAAGTAGCGGTGACAGTATGCATTCCTGGCTGACTCCCTTCCTAATATCTACTTCTCTACGTTGCAGATCTAGCTCTATAACTGCCTGTTGCTCTTTATACATACTAAGTATCACCCTTCTATCTCTGTAACTCATTCTTACATTTTTAAGTATATTTAACATCTTCTCCCATTTAACATTGTCAAAAGCTTATTCTAAATCTACAAATTCTATGTACGCGCTCTTTCCTGTTTCTATCGTTTTCTCTATTGTTACCCGTAAAGCTAGAATTACCTCCCGCGTTCCTCTTTCTTCTAAACCCAAATTGATCTTTCCTTAATAGTTCTTCCGCCCTTTTTTCCATCCTCTTCTGTACAATTCTAGTAAGAATTCCTTATAACATGAAAAATCCCCTTTCAGTTTTTCTGTTCGATCCTTCTATGAATCTTCCTATTATGAGTAAATCTTCGCAGTTCCAAACACAACTCAATAATTATTTTATTTTTGACCTGACAACGTCTTATAATTCGATAGAGCCGGCTGCACGCACGAAAAAACATGACTCATGCGGCGTTACCTCGCTCTGAGGCGTTCCATTTAAGGCTTGAAGTGCAAGCGAGAGCGCGGAACGAGCGACAAAAAGGCACAATCGGTCTCCGCGTTCGTTCGGCAGCGTTCGACATCTGTCTCTCTCCTACTTGAGTGAGCGATGCGTCCGCGTGGACAGCTGCTATACAATAATACATTTCCATTTACCTCCTTCTCTATACCCATACAAAATATCTATCAAACAAATAAAATTAAATTTTCTTTTGAAAAATGAAACCATTTAATCAGTATTTTCTTATGACGTTGTCACGTTCAACTATCGTCAGTAAACCGACTTTACAGACAAACGATTTTTTTATTAGTAGTTTATAGAGTATTAAAAATGAAAATGGATCTTTAGGATTCGCAAATAGAATCGTATAAAATTTTCGAATTACCCCACATTTGAAGTTACACCACTGTCCGGTTTAGGAGATTTAGGTCAGCATTGATTAGACCCGCGCGTTGACCAGTCAACGGGTTCATCCATTAATTTCCAATTTACGTTGTACAGTAGGTATCAAGTGCAATCCCCGGTTTGCTTGGTTATGTATGTAGCGAGCAGCAAGCATTGAATCAGGTTAGCAACGGGTCCGCACGTATTTTGCTTCGGTGATATTATGTTATTACCGTCTGCAGTTACTAACAATGTATGTAACTTAACTGCATAATCAAACTAATAAACAAACATGCCCGGGGAACAAGTTTAAGGTGAAGGACGTCGTTAAAATTTTAACTAACTACTACTGCATACTACTACAAAATTACGAAGAAGTTAAATGTTAAATACGTAGAAAAAGCCACGTAAAATTGTTTAGAAATGAAGAAAATCAGTACACAAAAACCTCTAAACTATGATCATCCATGATTGCATTCAAACCAATCCAACAACGGACCTAAATCTGGACTAATAGTATGAAACCAAACATTGGCTTGTCGATAATGGATCAATGTTCGGCCAATCTTCTAGTTCCAGGGTTAGGTACATTAAAGTTTCGCCAACTTTGGTCCAGTATTGACCAGCCAAGTAAAAGGTTTGTCAATACTGGACCAGTGTTCGGTCAATCTTCCAGTTCCAGGGTTTGGTATATTAACGTTTCGCCAACTTTGGTCCAGTACTGGACAGCCAAGTAAAGGTTGTCCATACTGAACCAGTGTTCGGTCAATCTTCCAGTTCCAGGGTTTGGTACATTAACGTTTCGCCAAATTTGGTCCAGTACCAGGCAGTCAAGTAAACATTTCTCAATACTGGACCAATGTTCGAGCAATTTTCAAGTGCTAAGTTTCGGTACATTAACGTTCCGCCAACTTTGGTCCAGTATTGGCCAGCCAAGTAAAAGGTTTGTCAATACTGAACCAGTGTTCGGTCAATCTTCCAGTTCCAGGGTTTGGTACATTAACGTTTCGCCAAATTTGGTCCAGTACCAGGCAGTCAAGTAAACATTTCTCAATACTGGACCAATGTTCGAGCAATTTTCAAGTGCTAAGGTTCGGTACATTAACGTTCCGCCAACTTTGGTCCAGTATTGGCCAGCCAAGTAAAAGGTTTGTCAATACTGAACCAGTGTTCGGTCAATCTTCCAGTTCCAGGGTTTGGTACATTAACGTTTCGCCAA
>NW_020438943.1:155238-276261 GCF_000699045.2 Agrilus planipennis
TGGACCTTGTTGGAGCATACGTAATCCTAAAATGTAGCATCGTACTACAGATGACGTTTACCGCGCCATTTGTGGTATTTTCTAAAACGCGCTGTTAAGACAGCAGGTAAAAGTTGGTCTGTGTTCTGTCGGAGCTGCCTGCGACGCGCTGATGAGATCCAAAAAGATCGACTGGCAGTTTCGACAGAATACAGACCACTTCGAATTATTTTATTCGATTCGTTTACAAGTGTTTTACTTTTAGATTACATTGGGTATTTAGTTTTATTCGTCATCAGTTCTTTTCTTATCAAGCAGCTAGGGAAATATGAACATTTATGGTCATTTCAACATTTTCAGCGAACTTACGCAGTGAAAGTGATTCAACAAACGTTTAACACTGCGTGACAAGGTGAACTGACCTACATACATGCATCTGCATAATGCTTATGTATGTATGTACATAATTATAAACAAGAATGACACTTAACAAACGTACAATGCAAGGAAGATGTTGCAAAGAACGAAAAATTATATTTATGTATGTGCGGCATGGAATTTGAACTGCAATGTTAAAAATTGAAACGCTTTTTGGATTATTTTGCTTAATTTACAATTAGTATAAAATATGCCATTAGGTACTTACGATATTTGTGTCAATACATAAATGGAGCATTACCTGAAACAAAAGTAAAATAATTAATTCTGAAAACTTTACAGTGAAAAGATACAATCATAAATTAACAAAATTCCTTTTTTTATTCCTTTACATGCAATGACGTTTGTTCGCACAAAAGCTCAAGATCATCATTTCAAGACAGAATTGTAAAAAGACATTATTACATTGTAAAATAGTGCACATTTTGAAAATCGGATTTCTAAGAATTCCTTTATTTCTAGCAGAATTCAATTCAACCTTCAAGGATGTGTTTACAACGAGAAAATGTCAAGGATAACGGTTGACGACGAAAGAAGCGCTCCGAGAAAACAAGCAGTAGTACCTTCTTTGTAGCGTCACAATTTCCAACATCGACTTTTTTCATTTTTGTTTTTCATCAGCATTTCCACAATCATCCGCTCTCATGATTTGATATTTCAAAACATTATAATTTAATTATCAAATTATTAACTAATTATTCTTGGAACATTGCTGTAGACATTATTTATACGTTACTTTATGTATGTCAAGTAACAGGTAAAGTATCTTTATCATCTAAAATCAGCGACTGATGAGATTAAATGCATTCACTTAAGTTGCATGCAGTATGTGGTGTGCACACTTGGGTATTTCGCCAGGGAATTTCCCGTTTTATACACGATACATAGCTGGCAACACAAGTGCTCTTTGTGCTAACGCTTTGAATAATAAACAGACCATCATCTCCCACATCCAGTTTGATACGAAACTTACGAGATGTATAGGGTTGTTCGGAAAGTCATTTCGTTTTTTTTGTGGAAATGAAAGACAGTTTTCGTATAATAAACAAACACATTATTAAATTATATATTGACCGTTCTAGTCCAACACCTTTTGCCATCTTTTTGGTAGTAGCATAATTCCACGCTCATAAAATTTTTCGTCTTTGCTGACAAAAAACTGATCGAGGAGGTTTTGGACCTCCTCATTTGAGGTGAAGGTTTTACCGTCTAAAAAATTTTGGAGTGACCGTAACAAATAATAATCCGATGGTGCCAGGTCTGGAGAATACGGTGGGTGTAGCATTGTATCCCATTCAAGCTGTAAAAGCTTTTGGCGAGTGACCAAACTTGTGTGAGGTCTCGCGTTGTCTTGGTGAAACACTACACCTTTCCTGTTGATTAGTTCTGACCTTTTCTGTTGAAGTGCATCATTCAGTTTGTCCAGCTGATGACAGTAGACTTCCGAATTAATCGTTGTGTTATCCGGTAAAAGCTCAAAAAAAACGATTCCTTTAAAATCCCACCAAACAGACAGCATCACCTTTTTTTGGTGAATATCGGCTTTGGAAATGGTTTGAGCCGGTTCATCTTTTTTGCTCCATGACCTCTTGCGTTTGACGTTGTTGTATACAACCCATTTTTCGTCCCCAGTGATGATGCGCTTCAAAAACGGATCATTTTCGTGACGTTTGAGAAGCGAATCGCAGACGTCAATGCGGCGACACAGATTTCTCTCTGTGAGAACATGGGGAACCCATACATCGAGCTTCGAGGATAATCCCAGGCCTTTCAAGTGGTCATAAACTGTTGAATTTGATAAATTTAACCTCAATCCGATCTCACGTGTTGTTATTCGCCGGTTCACATCAACTAATGCCTTTATCGCGTCTTTATCAGCTTCAACCGGCCTTCCCGAACGTGGTGCATCTTCGACATCAAAATTGCCGGATCGAAATTTAGCGAACCAGTTCTGGCACTGGCGTACTGTCAACACACCTTCTCCATACACATCAGTCAATTTCTTTCTGGCTTGAACAGCATTTTTACCCTTTCTGTAGTAAAACAGTAAGATATGTCGAAAATGCTGCTTATCGCTCTCCATATTTAAAAGGGCACCAACCAAAAACTACTGCGTAGAATTAATTGGAATTTTTCACACACAAGCCTTCCTATATGAGCTCTCAAAGCACATAAAAATTATACGGCTTAAATGTGAAGTTGGGTGCAAAAGAATACAATTAAATCTTCTGTCGGGAAAAAACGAAATGACTTTCCGAACAACCCTATATTAAGCCCGAGGAATTAAAATCGTAAAACGGGTGAGAGCTTCCATTTTTCCGTATCTACCATAATGATAGCAATATTTATCTTCAACTTACTCAAGTGATTTCTAAACCATAAAACTTGAATTCACTATGACGGTTTTACAGATTGCTTGTCTTAGGGTGTAGGAGGAAGGGTTGGTCTTCCTTTACCGATGAGAGTTATTGTGAAATAACATTTCGTCATGAGAATTCAATGTCATATGAAATATATGCTAATTAATTCACCATTTCTGTTAACATTTCATTCATATGCCAGAATTTTCATATAATTTTCTCTTCTCAGCCCGTATCATGTAACGAAAATTATTTTCCGATATCGAACTTCTTCAGGTGTATTATTAGGTTTATTTTTATGTACATCTACGTCTCTCCGGTTCGCGGTCTCAAATCTATATCGAGCCAGGTATTTTTAGAAAATCGACCTGGAACCAGATCTTTTGTTTCCGCCATTTTAACTAACGAGGTCATATAACTCTCGGGTTCCGCGTTTAAAAAGTCCACATCAACTATTCCAATGAACAAGATTTAGGTTACAACGCGGACTTCACGACGCAATCCGCGATCAATTTATAAATATTTTAAATACTCGTTCAAAGTCACGACAATCCTTGAACGATCTAATAAAACACAACCTTCAGAAAATCGTTTAAGCCGAGGGTTTGAAGAGAACAATTTAAAAATATTTTTGTTCTTTTTTTTTTCTCTGTTTAACTAAAACCTTCTGGATTTTATTTACGAAAATCTTCTACATCAATTCTTATCACAATGTGATGATTCTTGATTCTCCTAATTCTCCAAATTAACCATTGCTTTTAATATCCCGTAGGTACAAAAATCCCCTAATTGAAGTAAAAACCGCAGGTAGTTTTTTTCACATGTCCTTAGAAAACTCGTTCTATTCAACAAAATTATTTTGATATTTCGAAGGCGGCGACATTTACGAAAATATGAAGTTCACGCTTCCCGAATTATAAATAAAAGCCGGTAAAGGTCTAGAAGATTGCCCCCACCCACTTCGGGGAAGGGGGTGGGGGAGATCAAAAGAGGAGGTCTCCCCCACCACTGTACCATAAAAAGTTAGTGGCGGTCTAGATGATGGCCCCCAGCCACTTCGGGGGTGGTGGTGGGGGGATCTAAAGAGGGCGGTCACCTGAGTAAAACCCCATAAGAAATTTGCGGCGGTCTCACCCCCATAAAAAGTTATGGTGGTTGAAAGTTGATTATTTTGACAATTTTCATACACTATAATTCAAATAAAATTCAATAAAAAAATTATTTTCAAGCGGGTGGAGGTGGGGGATCGAAAGAGGGTGGTCACTTGAACAAAACCCGATAACCTAACCTAACCTACCCTATTGATAAAGATATTTAAATAATGTTTTATATTAATTTCTCAATATTTTTATGTATTTTTCATTAGTTTTACCTTTGAATATTGTTTAAGAATGACTATATAAATATTTACATGTCTAGAAATGTATAAAAATTGGCATATTTATTATCTTTGAACCCCCATAACTTTTTACGGGGGTGAGACCGCCACGAACTTTTTATGGTACAGTGGTGGGGGAGACCTCCTCTTTCGATTCCCCCCTCCCACCTCCTTCGGGGGTGGGGGGCCATCATCTAGACCTTTACCTGAAGGCCACGTACTCACATACCTTCCTCCTTTTAATATCGTAAAAAGCTCTCTTTCTCTATTGAAAATATGGAAGTATTATTATGAGTTAGCAGATAGATGCTGCGTATAATTTTACAGTACCATTTGGAATTCTTTCATACACGATGTTGCACAAAATGTGCAAGCATCTGGAAGAAAGAGAAAATGGATTTCATACGAGGCAAAATGTTGTCTTTGTGTATTTGAAGCACACAATTTACCATTTGCATGTCGCGAAACTCGACTTAATTGGCGGAATGTACTTGACAGGTTGTTTTGAAAACATGCTCTAAGGGCTCTGAAAAATTCTTTAGAGCTCTCAAAAAATAAAACGGGACAACGTTAACTTTTTTCGTGCAAACCGAAAGCGAATTCCGGTAAAATACAATTAACTACTTGAAGAATGATTAAAACAAAAAAATATCATGAAAAATTATCAAATAAAAGTACGATAGATAAAATAAACAGATTTTATTGATGCGGTACAGCAAACAAAAAAAAATCAATACTAGTGATTGATGATACTTGATGAAAATCTGTAGTAAATAGATAATAAAACAACTTATGTAATCATCTGTACTAAAACTTTTACAACCAATACCATAAGGTGTTACTGTTTCGTCAAGCTTGTGGTTCTTCAGATAGCGAATGAATACCTGGTATGTAAAATTAAGTTATTCTGTTATCGATCAATTCCTTAACACCGATGGTAAAAGAATGGTACAGTTGAAGTTGATAGACCCATTGAATAGTTCTTAAAATAGTCTGTTAACTATAATGGTTGAATCATTTAACATAATACCTAGTTTTCTGTTTCGAAAAACTATTTTTATGTTCACTTAAACGTGTACTTAAGTTTGTCTGCGTTTGGCCTATATAAACCATTAGGTATGACCCACAAATTAGTCTCAAAGTCATAGGTTTCATTTTTACCTGTTTTGCCTTATATGGAACCAAAGTTTAAAGAAGCAATTGTTAAAATTTTTGGTTTGTAACAAAACAATACTAGTGAAAATTTTAAAGTTGTTTTACAACTGTAATAAAAATAAAATACATACTCCAAAATCGATTTCCATATGAATTAAACAGTAAATGTTCACTTTCGATTTATTAGACAGATAACCAGTAGGTAGTCGAGGACGTGTCGCGATATAATGTAATTTACACTTTAATTACATCCTCGATAATAATGAAATGCTGATGAGTGAAAGGTAGAGACATACGAGGGTGGATTGATAAGTTTCCGGCCTGACCAAGAAAAACAAGGTTTTTAAAAATTTTTTTTTTTTATTTCTCAACATAATCTCCTCCAAGGCTGATACATTTCTCATAGCGGTGTTCCAGTCTATTAATGCCATCTCTATAGACTGATTCGTCAAGCTCCTCAAAATAACCATTTACAGCTTCGATTACTTCTTCATTGTCCGCAAATCTCTTACCGCCAAGCCATTTTTTGAGATTAGGGAACAGAAAATAGTCACTCGGGGCTAGGTCTGGAGAGTAAGGAGGGTGCGGCATCAATTCAAACTTTAGATCGTTGATTTTAGCCGTCGCAACGATTGACGTGTGCGCTGGTGCGTTATCGTGATGAAACAAGATTTTTTTCTTCGCCAGATGAGGTCGTTTAATTTTCACCTCGTGGCTCAAACGTTGCAATAAGTCTGCGTAGTATTGACCAGTGATAGTATTACCCTTTGCAAGGTAATCAATGTATATAATACCTCTTGCATCCCAAAAAACAGTAGCCATAACCTTGTTCGCCGAAAAAATTGTTTTTGCCTTCTTTGGAGTTGGTTCCCCTGGTCCAATCCACTGTTTAGACTGTTCTTTGGTTTCAGGAGTGTAGTGGTGGACCCACGTTTCGTCAACGGTTACGAATCGACGCAAAAATTCGCTTGGATTACGCTTATACAATGACAAATTTGCGGTAGAAATGTTTTTTCGAATCAATTTTTGGTCGACTGTTAGCAAACGCGGCACCCATCTTGCACAGAGCTTTTCCATATGCAAATGTTGGTGCAAAATATGTTGCACACGTTCATATGACATCTTACAGGTCTCAGCTATCTCACGCACTTTCAATCTGCGGTCTCCCAGCACTATTTGATGAATTTTTTCGATCATATCTGGAGTTGTGACCTCAACGGGGCGTCCTGAGCGAGGCCCATCAGAGGTGCTCACACGACCCTTTTTAAACTCGGAAACCCACTGCTTAACGGTTGAATATGACGGGGAGGATGTCCCCAGTGTTGAGTCCATCTCTTTTTTAATTTCCTTCGGCGTTAACCCCTTCAAATAAAAGTATTTGATGACAGCACGATTTTCCTGCTTTTCCATTTTTACGAAAACCACAGAGGCGTCTTGTTCAGCGTGCTGTCAAACCTACACTAGCAAGGAGATCGGGCTGAAACTATAGCTACAAGCTATCCAAGGATGGTACTATAGAATGTCACCTCAAGGTAGGCCTAGTGGCGTCATCTCTTGGTTAGGCCGGAAACTTATCAATCCACCCTCGTATAGAGAGATATGTGAAGTACCACGACTACACGCTTTCCAATACGTCGGAACAAGTTAAGGTTAAGTCTTCCTCAACAAACAAAAAAAAACTAAATGAGATCAATTAACGAACACATTTGTTGTTCGATCAACGAAGTTCCGCACTATGAGAAAATAGAACTGTTATTTATTACCATATATGTAAGAATAGAATGCTCAACTTTCTTTATCAATTCATGTCATTTAGATAAGTATATACTTATAAAAAGAAAACACAAGATCAATGCATTTTCCGCATTTCTGACACTGTTTTTAATTGTGGCTCATGAACATTACAGAAGGTTTGCGACCTTTGCAAAAGAAGGAGAAGAAGTGACTGATTTTCAGTTTCTAGGAAGAGTGATAACTCAGGATGGAAGGAGCAATAAAAAGAAGAAGAAATTCGGAAAAGATTGTTAAAGATGTATGTCTGAAGCGCGGCGCTGTACGGGTGCAGACTTATACGGTGAGCGCAGCGGAAAATAAAAGGTTAGAAGCGTTCGAAATGTGGTGTTATAGGCGAATGATGAGGATATCGTAGATAGAGAAGGTTAGAAATGAAGAGGTATTAGAAAGAATAGGAGAACAGATGACTCTAAGGAAGGCAATAAGAAATAGGCGAGATAGGTTGGTAGGACACCTCAGGCATTAAGGTCTAGTTAGAGAGACATATTAAAGGCAGAAACTGGAGTTAGGAGTACATGGGTTGTTCTAGTTTCAGGAAAATGCGAAGATTAGCTCAGGATAGAAAAGAGTGAAGGTATGTGTCCAAACAGTCTTAAGACTGACTACCTTATGATGATGATTCCAATAGTGTCCTGCCTATTAAAAGTAGGGTTAGAATTTCATCTATCTAACTTACTTGCATCATCGTATCATCAGAAGAGATAGCTGCAGCAAGATCCATTAAAAACATACCAACTCTAGAACCAAAGACACTAACACATCGTCATATAGGGATCATAAAACTGATAACGAATGCCGTTCTATTCATATTTCCCATTGTTTTTTACTGAATTAATTACTTAGTATCATGTTTCTTGTGATAATATGTCACGAATCGTCCCCTCTAATATGTTTAATATGTTTCACCATTCCCGTCCTTAGATTAATATCTCGATTTTCGACGAGTCTTCGTCTCTCCTTTCAACTCGACAGCTCTACAACATAATTCGTCCTGCAGCAGTTTAACGATCCGTAGGACGTGACGTGTTGCTTGTCATCATCATCTTCTCGCGACCGACCTGCGGTAAATATCAAGACAATTTCAGCAGCGAATGATCTCTTCTTCTACCTTCTCGTCTCATTTTCGTCAAACGAAAAGAAAAAAAAAGGAACCGACGTTTCGGAGAAAAATGGAACACCTGTTTTGCGCTTCTGGAAGAATAATAAACTAATATCGACACAAAATCCTGCCATAATATAGGAAACACATCAAGGTTATACAATTCCCTAGCGTAAGTATATAGAGATGGGTCGGATACGGTACCAGTCAAATCCAGCACATTTTCTAGGATCCGGGTTTATGTGTCCGAAAGCTGGACACTCAATGAATTACTCGAGAAGAGCATCAACTCATTTGAGATGTACTCGCATCGTTGTATACTGCACATATCATGGTTGGATAGAATAACCCATAAGGAAGTACTCAAATGGATGAGTAATGGTAAGAGCTCCTGACGAGTACCATTAAAAAGCGAAAGCTTCACTACATTGGTCTCGTTATGAGAGGAGAGCGTTACAACACGAAATCGAGGGAAAAATTGATGTCACAAGATCTACAGGAAGACTGCTCAAGATTTTAAGACCTTCAAACGTCATATTGGACAACTGCTGACTGCAGCTCCTAAACAGCATAGAATTTCCATGGAAAAATTCTCTTTATGGACCAAAAAAATCTTAACAGTTCATGAAAAATTTAATAGACACGTGATAGGGTTTAAGCGACATCAAGAAAGAAAGAACCCCAGAAGATATCCCACGGGTCGGAAAAGGTTACCATCTAGCATCAGTCATAGTTTGATTGGGTGTTTCCTATGATGGGGTCACTGATTTACACTTTTAATGAAAAAGTGTTGAAACATCAGCCAAGGTTTAACAACAGATTGTCCTTGAAGCTGCTGTCAAGCCACTGAATGAGTTTTTCCAAAAAGCACCATGGACTTTTTATCAAGATTCTGCCCCTGTTCATAAGGTCAAAACCATTCAGACGTGGCCCCAAGACCAATGTATCCCACTTTATAATCGCCTGCTGATCTAAATCCCTAATAGGTTGTAGACAGTTTTGAAAGGCATGATATGTACCACAAAAGATACACCAACATTGAGTCCTTGAAGAACAATCTTGCCTAATTTAATGTCCGAGATGCGTGCGGATATTGCTAATCCATAAATCCACCTTCGTCTTCATTTGTTACATTTTAAAAACCAATTATCCTTGACATCTTCGTTTTAGTAAAGCGAGAGTCCTTTGGGCTACTTCAAACATTTTTTAACAATCCTTCACGTATACAATAAAGTTCGAGTTGAGTCCTTTGAAATACTACGCAAGATAGAAACGTTAAGATTTGCCAAAATGCAAGACGAATTTACAGTTAAATCTAATTCTGTTGACAAAGGCTCGACGTTTGCCAAAGTTTTTCACTCTTTTGATGAAATAACAAGGTCCAATAACACACATACAAACGTATACAGGCCGGATACAAAAGCATGCACGGCCATGCAAGGTCGCGTTTCTCCGAGTTCCACATACATTGCTACAACTGCGCTGTTCAACAACTAAATATACATATGTGTTCTATCGCAATTATTGTTGACAATGAAAATTAACGCCAATATTTACAAGATTAACAAGAATGCATCCTACATATGCGTATAAATCGACACATTCAATAACAGTAGTGTTAACAAAAGCGGAAATTTATTAAAGATTGCGGACCTTTCACTTTTTCTAAAATGGGTATTAAATAGATGTTATTACAGTAATAGTAAAGCTTTTACAGAAATTATACCCCAATTGTCTCCGATATATCCGAACTTTCTCGATTTATATTTGCTTTTCCATTTCCTTCCAGTAAATGCACAGCTTGGATGAGTTCAAGGCATTTTCTTTCGAAACTGGAAATTATAATTCATTTACTTTCTCTAGCAATGTGCCTCTTCCAATGTCTTGGATGCGCGCTGGCAAAATCGTAGATAGGGAGAAAAAAACTCATTATACTCTCGACTCTTGTTCATTAAACATACTTTTTCATACAGTACCTGCCAAAAGTTTTGTTCAATCATGAAAAGTAGTGCGAGTCGAAAACAAGCCTTAAAGCTTTTAATATGTCTTCAAATATAAATAAACATCTCGTTGATATTTTCACTAGTAAATGGTACCAATAACAGCACATTTGAGCAATGCAGTACTGTACGGATTATACGCTCCTCACTGGTTAAGAGTTTGACCGAGAGTTGTCTCCTTCCTTTTCTGGCATAGAGCTGTTCTTTTCTACTTTGCGCCGATCAAACTGAAGGTCACATCGTTACAGAAACTAAACGAAGTATATTTCTCATTCTTACATTATAAGGGTGAAACTTATCAAAATCGATTAAGATTCTGAATTCACTGACACACTTAGTTTACAATTGGTTACTGTATGTAATCTTGATCTTGCATTTTCGGAGAAATATATATTTACTCCACAATTGGAAAGAACTACAAATTTTTCGGAATACTCGCGACTCTGAATCAAATTTTATCGTCTATTAAAACGGACGTCCGATTCCTGAGACAAATGCATCCACCGTCTATTACGTTCAAACTGCATGTAATAAAATCATCGGCACTCTCATCGTCAGTAAAAGAAAATCCGATCGTAGAATGTCTCGCTTCTCTCCGATTCCAACTGCCTTTGGGTGTCGAGGTCACTGCCACCGAGAAAAGAGGCTAACTGTACTCAACAACTCACTGCACACACACACATACAGAATACCTGCTTCGCTTTGCAACCCGCGTGTTTGATAGGGGCTAATGTAATTTACCCACAAAATCAATAGGAGCTTTTGAGGGAAGCGCAATGTCAAACATAACCGACCTTAAAATATCTACATCACTCACCATCAAAACTTGCGTGGACTTGAAAGGATTGAGTACACAGGCAGAGATGTACCTGACAGTTCCGCATTCAAAGTTTTAATAACATCATAAAATATATTAGATAACAGTAAATAATTCAATATGGTATAAGCGTCAAGCTTACAAATCTTTGGAAAACATCAGGAAATCTTCAAAGCTGGACGGGCTGATTGTAGTTCTTAGGCTTTCACGGCCGGCGTATGTCGATGCGGTGTTTTTTTTTTCGGGCTTTTTGACCAAAAAATTCCACAGACCACGGCCAAAAAGCCCGGAAGAAAACACCGCATGGATGGGGAGAGTCTCAATGATCATAGATCGCGCGGTCTAGATTGCATTCGGGAAAACAGCTGTCCTGGATCCTCCTCTGGAGTGGTCCAAGTTTTTAAATACTTTTTCATTATTTGGGCAAACACTGGTATCACAATATTCTGCAGAAAATATTTTTTCTTCTTCTGCCTTCGTTTGATCCATTTAATTGATCTCTCTTCAACCATGATTATTACTAAAAGAAAGTTGAAGACGATCTTCCGCTGAACCCTCTCGCTTTGCACCAAACTACTCAAGCACTAGCATTATTAGCAGCTGGTGAGAATCACTGAAGACATCCTAGGCGAACATTAGCGAAACGTATCGAAGAGAAAGATCCCATCCCAGAACGAGATAGATAGTAGATAAGCAAAAAGATATATCGATATTCAGATTTGATGGCAGTGGTCCAGACTTGGTTCTCCTCTTGCGGTGAGTCAGTGGATGTGGTCATTTATTTAACGTTTCGCCAGCTCCTTTGGCTAACGTCTTCAGGGAACTACGTGGTGAGGGCGTCAGCCCTTTTATAAAAACGATGCTGCTTAATCTACTGTCCGCACCCTGCTACTTTCATGTGGAGATAGTTTCGTACAATTAACAGGGTGCAAATGACGTTTGCCGGTTTGCTAATCCGCGGAAGCGAGCAACAGACGTCATGGAAGCGTCGCGAAAGGCGCTTGCGTTTAATGCGAACAATCGCAATGTAGTTCAAACTCCATAAAAAAAAAATGACAAAATGACAATCAGACTACAGTCAGTCTGTCTAGCCTCTTTTATCTTCGTTCGTTCGACAGAACCGCATCAGTTTATTTCACTTAATAGCATCAAGTGCATGATCCGTCTAATAAATATGCGAACTGAGCTTCTGAGGTTGGGTTAGGGTGATGCGCAACGCTTACATCACGAGTGAAAAACCCATTGACAATAACACCCCTACAGTTATACGAGAGATTTTTTCTATGGTGTCACTTTTAACCCTGACGACGATGGAGACTGATCAGATCAAAAAGTTGATGAAATGTTAGGAAGATAGAACACAGAAAACTGATACAGTCCATTTCAATTTGTTTGACTTGTGACCTTGAAGAAATCTGCGCGAAGATAGAAAGAATACACACTAGGCGTGAGCAAGACAGAAATAGTTGGAACAAGCTTGAACGAGCAGAGCTCTCGATGGACGGTCTTAGGAGATCGGCTAGAACTTTACAGTACTAGGCGAAAATGTTTAGCAATTTCTTAAAACAAACATGTATATAAATTAACAATAGAAAATAAAGCAAAAGTTTTATAGGTGTGTAGAACGTTAAGTTAATTCACTTGTTATTATTTTTGGCTAAATATGCTTTTACATAAAGCATATTCTTATATTTTAAAGAGGCAGTTTAAATAATTTTGCAAATGGTACTGTACACTTCTGTCTAGCTGTCGTTCGATGATCGGTGAAGAAATGAGCTACGTAGACAAATATGACTGAATTTGGAATTATGCTACGGCGCATCCTAATAAAGGTAAGGGGCATATCTTTAACTTCTTGAAACGAACAGTAATTGGGTGTTTCAGTAAGGACTCCAAAAAAACATTGAACTTGTGCAATCGCTTATGATTTCCGATTGCCGAATTTCTTCCTGAAGGACAAACAGTAAATACTATCCGCGAGTTTCTGATCCGTAAGCCTATGGCCTCCCTGTAGCGACGATAAAAAGTAAAATGAAGAGGCAGGTGAACAACAGCACTGTGAAGTCTACCTGGAATGTTATGAACAATAGAAATACACAGGAGAGGTGTATTACCACAAAAGGGAATAAGATTGATATTCCTTAAATTGTGTTAGATAAAGTTCTTCTTTCACAACATTTTTGTCACATATTTAATGGATGACTTCACTTTTCATATTTAGAAGGAGTCATCCATCTACATTTTCCAAATATAGAAACCACAGTGGGTACAACTGTCACCTTCACGAATTTAATTATAAAATTAAAAATTGCGTGCAGTCGAAATTTGCTCTAAAATCTTTACCCACCTTTCATATGATAGTTTCATTTAATTTCCTAAAACGTCTACAATAAGTTTAGACGTATTAATATAATAATTGCCTAAACAATTCTAGTTCTGCATGGATGCTTCAAATACGAATGTACTCATTATTTCCTCTCAAACTTTAATATTAATGTCTCTTTGATATCACACTGAACTTTAATAATTAAACTTTGTTTTATTGCAATATAAATTTGTGAATTTCTAATATCAAATAGTTTGTTAACTTTCAAAGAATACAAACATCTCATACTAAACTAAAGCAAATGAATTGGACCTGCTGTAAAATGGGATGATATTAACTACTAGTTATTGATTTCTATTTTAAAAATTGCTTGAAATGGAACACTATTTAAATTTTGGTTTATTTTCCATACATTTTTGTAATTCTTATTGTGGTAGAAAAGCCGCTCGTGACAGGTTCTTTCCTATCATATCTATAATATCTTTATCCTATCATGGACAGCTACTACGTAACAAAATTCAAATAGGACACTGTTGTAACAGTTTTACATTTTCCAAAGATAGTTTTGCCAGTACACTTTTATCAATTAGTACATTGATGGAAATGTACAGGGACATTCAGCTAATGCATTACACACAATTTTAGTAAAATGCATTGAAACCCTTTAAATCCATAGGGTCCATATATAGATCCGGCTCTGATCATATTTAATGAATCTAGCGTTGGTTTTTGTGAAAAATTATCTAAACAGATGTAAAAAATGTAATCAGTTGATTATAATCATACCAGAAAGTACTGATACTTTTGAGGCCCACTTTACAAAAAATAACTGCGAAATACTTTAGGTTGTTGACAAATTTTACTTTACGATGTAGGTAATTATACAGAAAACAAAAGAAAATACTGAAAACAATAATTGCTACAATGAATAATGACGAATGGACCGAATTTAGATAATTTTGTTTTTAATCTTATACTTTGGAAAGCCGTCTTCAGCAGAGAATGTCTGGTCAGTGCATGACGACAATGCTATTATACGAAAGAGGAAGTGCCCAAACGAAAGAATTTATCTCGAATCTGTTGCTCGACTGGATCTGGGTCAATGAGTTTGAAGCAAAAAGAGAACAGACGAGACGGATTTAATGAAAGAACGAATGGACCAGTGGGTGTGGGGGTGAACCATTCTTAGAATTAAACCGTACACGTCAACTGTGTCGAATTTGTGTTTCAATTTCAAAAATTGTACTTACAAAGTACGACGTGTATCACTAAAAACGCTTTAGACATTAGTTTAAACAAAATGTACGCCAAACAGGAGGAGACATAAACCACAACGTGTTTAAATGGACTTGACTGTTGCAGTTAGGCTCGTCTTCAAGTGTACGTACACAGGGACTCGGTAACATTTACAAACAGAAGATTACGCGCACGAATAACCCAAGTGGTAACGACCTCAGAGCTCGCACTCGAACAACAACAACACACCGGCGAAATGTCCGGCATTCATTACATTTATTCGCCCAAAAACCAACTGGACTGGAGGAAAAAGTTGCCCATCTGACCATCGCAAAGGGGACATTTGAAAATTGTAAGGTCGCGCCGCAGTCTTCCGTTATTAGGCGAAGAAGTTGCTGTGTCTTCACGAGGTAAAAACCATGAGGAACAAAGGCGGGGCAGTTGTCGTGCTTGTTATACAAGTTGTTTTATAATCAGGTGCTAAACAGACCTACCTACAAGGCTATTGGTAACTACAAACTGGGTAACAGTGCACCTGAACTTGATCTTTATGAAGGGTGAATTGCGATAACGCTACTCGTCAGGACATGTACATTTACAAGTCGCATTTGAGTCAATAAAACTTATAAAATAAATAATGCTCCTCAATAATACTTTAGCTTCGTATTCTGTTCAAATTTGAAAGAATGTGAACAGAATTAATGCTATTTACCTGCACGATTCGGTAATAATAATTACGATCTCGATCACCAATATAAATAGCTCATACATGATCGGTTAGTTAAGTGGTGTTTTGTTTGTACAAATCGACAGTTTTCTCAGTAATATTTCGTGGAAAAATATTCGTTTTAAGAGGTTTATAAATTTAACGAGCACCAGGAAAACCGCAATGGTGCACCTACAGCAAGTCAGACAAAGTTCTTATCTTCTGGCCTTGTGCCAGCTGATGGAGAAGAAAATGCACTGTTGTAGAAACGATTGTGCAGGTTTCTCACTTAACTGGAACATATTATGAACAAATAAATAGTTGCGAATACGTGCAACTCTGTATTTCTTCCATTAAGTTGAAGGTAAACAATTACAAAATTAAGTAAAGCATTATGTTCATTCAGTATCATTCTGACTGAGGCGGTGAAAAACCTGTTGTTTGTGTTGACTAGTCAACATATGGGTTCTGTATGTTCTTATCATCATCATCATCATCATAAGGTCGTCAGTCCTAAGACTGGTTAGACACGCACTTCCACTCTTTTCTATCCTGCGCTAATCTTCGCATTTCCCTAAAGCTAGAAAAAAACTTAAAACTTTTGGGTGTTTCATTCCCACCAGCCAGTAATGCTGGTGGGCGGGCAGTCCCTCCGGACTATGCCGGAAGGTAGGGCGGAAGGCCCTCTTCAGCCTGCTTTCAGGAATCGTGGGAATGGGTGGGTGGTGGTTCGGGTGAGAAAGATGAGACGGACGAAATGAAGACAGAAGAGAGTGAAAGATTATCTGTGGAATATTACTGCCTCAGCATTTGCCTAAGTGATCCAAGGAAACCACAGAAAAACTTGGACCAAGGCAGACGGACCCGGAATCGAACCGGCGTCCTCCCGGATGCTAAGCAATGGTCTAGACCTCTAGGCCATACCGCTCGGTCCTAAAGCTAGAGCAACCCATATCTTTAACTATTTGCGAACAGTAATCTAATATAAGTCTACCTCTACCCCTCCTGACTTCCGTTTCTGCCTCTAATATGTCTCTGACTAGACCTTCATGCCCGAGAAGAAGTTCTACTAACCTATCTCGCCTAATTCTTATTGACTTCCATAGAGTCCCCTGTAAGTTCTAACCAGTGCTTATTTAGTCATTATAAAATTCTTGTTAGCTACTTAACTTGCTTTCCAATTTCGACTTTATATAAACGGTATAAAAAAGGAAATTGTGTTTTATATTCCTTTATAAACAAGCTCGGTATTTATTTTCTCTTAAATTTTCTTTCCTACCGCCGGTTTGAATTATCATATGTGTACCCGAAGAGAATGTGGACCATGATAAAATAAATACCCCGAAGTGAATGTGCGTGGGGTTGAACCAACGATTGCCATGGAAACACGGGGTAGTGTGAGCGTCATGTCAGTGATGTAGACACACATACCTAAGGGAGGGATTAGAAATCGAGAAACAAGAAAATGTCAGCGATGTTTCCTGTGTACAACCAGTATGCAGTTAGGTCGAAATATTTGAAGAGGAATTTTAAACGTTTAATACAAATGTTTACCTTATTATATAAGAACCTGAGAGAGAGAGAGAGAGAGAGAGAGAGGGCGTCTTTATAACTGTACAAAAATAGGCCATTTTATTGTACTACTGCTGTATTAGAACAGACGTCGGCAAATTGTGGCTCGCGAGCCACATGTGGCTTTTCGACCCCTTGAATGTAGTCTTCCAGGGGCTAGTGGTAGCTACAATCGCGTCATAAAATAGCCCATCATCTTTAGTTAACGCGCTTCAAGTATCGCGTCAACTATGATGAAAGTAAAGCTATAGAAGATTTGAATTGAGGAAGAATTGTAAAGGGTAAGAGAACAAAGGGCTAGGATGATAGGAAGATAGCACTTCTTTTGAGACATGAGGAAACCCGAGATTAGAAAATTGTTAGTAAATAGTTAACGAAGTGTAATGGCTCCAGGTTCTAGAAGACTACCTTGAGCTAGTAGGAAGGTACATGTCCAACCAATTTTTGAATAGATGACTCTATGATGATCTTAAAGAGCAACACGCGGTTTTTGTTGAGATTTAGAGATCATACAACATAAGTGCAAGAATCATCAAAAGTTTAGAGAAAATCACTTTTTTTTTGACCCAACATGGAATAGGAAACCCTCGTTCCTTTTCTCATTTATTGTCTTTTTAGAAGTGGCTTATTGGAAAGTAAGTAAGGTGAAATTTTGAACAGCCAACTATCAATTCCTTAGAAAAAAGGCAGTGACAGATAAACGCCCGGACAATGTGTGGTTTTTACATGACTTGCGTTCGTATTTTTAGATACCTACAGGACCCTGCAATTTTCCAAAAAACTTGCGCATAAAGATGTCATTACCCACGGGACACCTGAAAATGAGTTGGAATTACCGGGGAGTGACAAAGGTTAAAGAAGGAAACTCATTAAACATGCAACGCCTGCGTTACTAAACAACGTCACTTGTCCCAAGTGTCCAGTAAATTATACTTGACATTTACAAAAGGCTTATTTCAAAAAAATGTGCTTCGCTAGCCACGGTTTTACTAAAATGAGTGAGCGAACTTACGATTTAGACGGTTAAGTATCACAACACGCGTGCAAACAGCTACAAAAGTATAGTTAGTTCAAAATCCCATGAGTCTTCATATGCACGAGAGGCGGAACTTATTGCAATCATTTTGAAACCACTGATAACCAAGTGTCTCACTATACAACACAATCAGGAATGAGGTTCCACAGAGATAAACTGTAAACTGTGACGACCACCGTTTTCAAGAGGTATTAGAAATCAATCAACGGACGGAGCTATTTCACTGTGCAATTCAAAGTCATGGGATTCTGTATTACATCTACCTACGAAAGTAGTTCAATCTTCTTTGAATAAACAACTATCTTAATCTTACTAAACCTTATTATAACCATAATATTTCTATCCAAGCATAATCAAAATAAAAACATCAATTCATCATCTTCCCTATGTAGAAAATTTGGCATAAGGATGAAGTGAAGGACATTTCGCAAACTTCTACCAACGACAAGCTGAGAAATCGTCGACGAAAGATAAATTATGATACCGTAAAAAGAACGAATACGTGCTCAAAATAACACATTATCTTAGAGAGGTACACGCATTTTTCTTCAACTGCGAAGGCCAGGCTATTATTAAATAAATTCTAACATTTTATCACTCATTATTCAACTTCAGTAGCTGATACAACTTTTATTGATAATGAAACCAAGTAATTCAAACCGTAGGGCATCAGCGCAATTACTTTGGTTAACTGATGCTATCCTTATCCGGGTCTAAAGGTCATCATCGGTTGGAGTTGCTTCCTAACCGACTACAACAGCCTTAAGACTAGCATCAGTTCACCGCATTTACCAAATTATTTTGGTTCATGGTATAATAAGACTCTACTTCAATGAAGTGAGCGATTGATATTCCAAATCGATCGATGTTGGACATTCCATACGTGACCATAGTATATAGATGCGTTAGGACGTAGGAGTCCACTGTCAGCCACTTGCTTTGTTTACGCCACCGCACTTGTCCCCCTTGGACGTCCACGTGCCGCATTATTATTGGAATGCAGCAACGATCGTCGACGACATGAACGTGTACGACATGCATCCAAAAGGCCGCCATGAATCGCCCAACGCAACGGGCCTTACCGGTACCGACCGCGCATACTCGCCCACTTGTCTGTGTTCTCCCCCGGCGCACTGTTGAGGTGACCATGATTTTGTAGCTGAAACTTGCGCATCATGCTACCACCATGTTATTATTAGAGGCAAAGCACACCGTACCCCATTCAATTTATCGCCACGTGATAAAAAAAATGCGATAGTGAGCAACATTCCTGCCGATTTGCACATGTTCTGACAAAAGAAACTTTCTTGCATTTATTATTATGTATTCATCATCATAAGGTCGTCAGTCTTAAGACTGGTCGGATACGTACTTCCACTCTTTCCTATCTCGAGCTAATCTTCGCATTTTCCTAAAACTAGAACATGCCACATCCTTAACTATTTGTGAGTAATCTAATCCTCTTAACTCTCTTTTCTATGCCTATTTCTTATTGACTTCCATAGAGTTCTCTGTTCTCCTATTCTTTCTAATATCTCATCATTTTTAACCTTCTCTATCCACAGTGTGCTCATCATTCGCACCCGTACAGCTATCTCTTAACTCCTCCTTGTTAGATGCTAATATTACTACATCATCTGCAAATCTAAGCGTACTAATCTTTTGTCCCTATATTTCTATCCCTACAGTTGTACTGTCTTTATTATTATTAATGTATACTTTATTTCAGAAACTAATGATAGTTTTACGAAAGTTTTTGGTTTGTCTTTGAGCTGTTCGGAAACAAGCAGGCAGGAAACTGAAACACACAAAACAATGAAGTGTGTGGAACTTGAAGTCGTCTTCCTGTATTGTTAAGTAAGACAATAACCGTTAGGTATGTCATGGTTAGCTGACTGTACGAAAATTTATGGTCATGTACATGTACAAGCGATTTGTCTTCGTTTTGAAACGAGGAGCCCTTTCAACACATTAATCGGTTCAATTTAATTTTTTATTAGGTACTCATGTACCGCAATAAGTGTTTAATAGACTAAGATTTTTCGTTAAAATTGAGTAATAAATACTTAAAGTGAATCCACCATATTTTAGTAGGTACTATCATAATTAATGTGTCTATAAATATAATTGTCATTATTGTACACATTTGGCATTGAAAACATTATTTCATCACTCTAATGGATACTTTATGCTATAGGAAGCAATAAATAAAACAATTGCTAATATTCGTTGGTGTTCATTAAGAATTGCTGATCGTTTTAAAGGAAGGCCGATACTACCAAGAGCAACATTGGTTAGAGATTATGTCATCGTCATATAATTTTGTATCTTCCTAAAATTGTCGTATATTGTGTAACTGATAACTAGATATTTGTGGGTATATGTATGTACATGTAGAAAAAAGTTAGTTTATTGTAAAAACGTTCCTTTGTTTTGTAATCTAATACGTAAAAAATGGAAAGCAAAAATAACAATGGCAGCAATATCTGTGTATGTAAACCATTTCTTATTATTTACAAATAGTATTAAATTTTATCAGTATTATCTGTTGATTTGGTGAGACAATGTGCAGAATGTTGACTTACTTTTTAGAAAGTTTTACTTTTACTTTATCAGTGTTTTAAAGTAAGATAAAGCAATCGCTAATTCCACAAACCAATTTGTTACTTACAAAACTCAAATACACACTTTAAATACTTTGTTAGTTGGTAAAATTAATTAATGCTTACCTTCATTAGAATAATCCTATGTAACCCAAAGATTGATGAACCATGGGAATAATCTGAAATAAAAAAATTCTTATTAATGTTGTGTTGAGTCATTACAAGCATGAACTAACTGTCATACACAGGCGTATGGTACTTCTATTACACTCGATCAAATAATAATTAGATTACTTATTCGAATTGTCCAATTATCGCAATATAATTGTTAAAATGTTCATTAACAAAGAATAAAAAATTGAATGGTCAGAAAAGTAAGATTTCGGCCATCTTTTATAGAGCTACTACGCTCACAGCTCAAATATCTGACAAACGTACACTTACTCGGACGTTATTCTTAAGTCATTCCATTCATGTTAACTGTTTACCTAATTAAACTTTATAGTTGTCTTCAGATTGAGTTATATTCTTCTAAATCAAACTTTAATGCAAAATAGTGATAACTGCGCTTATTTCTTTGAGAATCTAATTTTTTGAAAATTTTAAATTCACTGTCTTTAAATTGTAGGTTAATATTAAAGTGAACACGTACTATATATTATCATTCTACAATTTTTTATTCATGCATTGTATGCAGATTTGTTATTATGATTATTACTTACGTAGTATTTTCAGATAATGGCGACCGTGTCATATACTATGTACATCGCGTCATGGCTATAGCCTTGAAAATCAGATGAATGAACTGCTGGTGTATGTATAATAGTCAATTTTTTATTATAGCAATCTTCGTTTAGTGTTAAATTAAAAGCGACAGTTTTGTTATTACTCGGTCGACGACGACCTCTGACAATTGGTCAGAAAAAAAAGGCTGTTGGTCAGTTGGTAGACAAACGAGCACAGTACTAAATCGCATAAGCAAAATAAAAGATTAAAATCGATTATTTTTTTATCAAATTATAGAAACTTTAGATGTATAGAGTATTATTTATTACAGACTAACAATTGGCAATGTGAGAAAAACCAGTTAAACGGTTTTTTGTGTAGCCCACTCAATTACTCATTTACATATTTGATTATTTATGAAAAAAGGTATCTAACAAGCATATTTTGATATATGCACATTGATCGTCAACGATACTTTTTCTTCACGATACGTCTTATAGTGTATACCTGCAGTTTTGATATTTTGTATCATGAAAATCTGCAATTAAGAGAAGATAACTAAAGAAAATACCTATGTAGCAAAGTACGAGAAATTATCTGAAACTCAAAAGTCAGGGTAATCAGGTCACCTTTTGAAAAAAATTAAAACTGCATTTTCTGGAGTTCAGAATTTCTTAGGTAGGTTGCACACTCGGCCACCTGCAGTCGCCACTAGTAGCCATCGCCACGCGTGGTCGTTACTAGACACTATCGTAAGACGCTGTGGCCACCAGATATAATGAATTTTTTAAGTTAGGTCCACTCTTTGATGAACTTAAATATTCAAAAGTTTTCATTAATTTAAAATATTTTATGTCTAAATCTACGGCCAGCGACATTTGTTCCGGAAAGCAAATGGCTGCTTGATGTTGCAAGAACTCTCACTACAGTTTGTGTGGTCCGAATGGACCACTGTCGACACCATAATAATTGGATACAGCAACTTACGGTTGTAACGGCCAAATGACAATGTCGTTATAAACGGTGGTATCTACGTATTACCATAATGTACATTAGTCTGAGATAGCACTATGTTATACTGTATGCCAATCTGTTAAACAAGCTGCGTCAAAATTAAAAACGCACCACAGGGGTCTAATGCCTAATATTGTACCACTCTGCGGTGATATTTGATATTATCTCATGTTATATGCCTTAAAGAATCGGGCAGACCTTTCAGAATGATTACAGAAATAATTTATTCATATAGGTACGTATCAATCTTTTAACACTGTAATGAAGATGTCAAACTTGATGAAATTTTGCACAAACCGATTGCGCATATAATTGTCTACTAAAAAAAAAAAAACAAAAAGAAATCGTTTAACAACCTATTACCTTTACATTCTATTTTTACAAAAATTTGAGGTCAAAGATCATTAAAACCTTACACAATAACTACTTCCGTGAGTTTTAAATTACAACACAGTATATTTATACACGAGTATACACAACACTTTTCAAAGTACATAAGTAATTTGTACAGTATTTTATATAGTGTCTGTACATGCAATTTAGAATGGGAGAATAAACGGATCGGGGGGTCGATTTTCGTAGAAGTTTCAGGTGTACCGTATTACGAGCACTTAATGATGCATGGCCATTGTGAAGCGAAACTTAATGACTGTGCATTTAATTACATGATTGTATTTACATTATTTAGGTCAGTTTGTAGTAATTACACATAGCTGAGGCTCGCAACTTGTACTGTTAAATGTGTATAAGTAACATCCCACAAATTTAATAGTAATTGTACTAATAAGTGCTGTTGAAGAAAATAGACAACATGCTTAAAAATAAAAACAACCCTGACCTCTCTGAACAAAAATTTTCAGTCTCTCTCCAGTCTCTCAGAGTCTTTCAGCGTCTCTGAGAGCGTCTCTTATAGTCCTTCAAAGTTTCTCAGTTATTGCCTAGGTGTTTTTATTGATCTCTCACAGTCTCTGTATGAGAGATTCGAACGATAAAATTGTTAATTCAGAGATTCGAGTCTCTCACAGTGAGACTGAATGAATAAAACTGAAAAATCTCGGTGAAAGACTGGGATCTCTGAAATATGTTGAACTTAGAAAATTTTAACCATGTCTATCGAGACACCACTTATTGAGATTCGAGTCTCTCGTTCAGAGATTGGAGTTTCTCGTTCAAAGACGCTAAACAGTTTTTTGGCAGTCTCTCTCAGCGACACCAGAGAAACTTGATGAGCCGGAGACTCGAGTCTCGCTTTCAGAGACTCTGAGAGACTGGACATTTTTATCTCGGGCTGACTTAACAGGTCTAAGTAATACTATTTCTAAAAGATTAAATAATTTATGCCAAAACAGCATCTCACTTAACAAAATTGGAAATAGATCTACAGTAAAACTATGATTGAATGCGACATATATTGGACAGACCGGGAGAGGCATCTCAAACAGATTAAAAGAACATAAAAGATACTTAACCAGCAATATAAAAAAAAAACGGATAGTCTTCCATTGCACAGAAAAGAATCGCACTCAAAAATTCAAATGAATAAATAAGATATAATCAACTGAGAACAAACAAAAATGTTCATCAGTTAAGACCCTAATAATACTTTACTAATCAAATAAAAAGCAACAACAAATAAACAAAAATGTACTCTTTTACTACGGAAGGCCACATTACGTTATACAGTAAATATATCAGTATGTAATGCAATAAACAAGATTACGTAACAAACACATAAACGTTACAGTGAAGACGTCAAGGTTTACAACTACTAGTAATTTTTATTTAACTTCCAATATCTAAAAAAAGCTTCATTAATTTAGTATTGGTGCCTACGTACTAAGACATTATTTTGTAACTATTAGTCCGGTATATTAAAGAAAACTTAAAGAAGTCTACACATATCTAATCGTAAAATAAGATAGATAATCGACTAGTTCGGTTAATTCATTACATTATTTAATAAGAAGCACCTACATGTTTGCCTTACCTACCTATATATTCTTGGGTTACTAAGCCATTATTCTGATGCTAATAAGCGTCTGCATCTATTAGCATACTAATCTAGGACAGGCATGTAAACAAAAATAAAAAGATAGAAAACATTCGTTTCCTTTACTATGGTAACAAAATATCCAACAATTTTCTTTTTCAGGGTTCCGATTGTAGAATTCATTACAATTACTGCTTCTACTGTCATCCTAATCGTAATAACTAATACTATAATTAAGAATGTGATGAGTTTGTTTGTTTGCTATCATTTCACGCTTTAACTACTCAATCGATCATCATGAAATTTTGTACACACATTATCAGGGGTGCAGAAAAGGACATAGGGTACCTTTAATCCAAAAAAAAATAGTGTTCCCGAGGAATACAAAAATTAGGTTTATGTGATCGTCGATGATCTTTGATATTTGACACCTAGTTTTATATATGTAAGAGCTTTTGGGATAGCAAGGTTTTTGCTTTAGGTTTACACAACCAGTAAATACACCTAACAACGTAGCCTCTTCAATGTTTTTAATTCAAGAATTCAACTCACTACCTTTTACTTTAGAACAATCATTAGAATTCGTTGTTAAAATTAATACAACTTTAAAAACAACTAAAACTTTATTCTTTACTTCTTAGAGTACCAACCTCCGAATCTCCGAAATAATTATAAAATAAAAAAATACAATCACTCTCGTATTAGATAATGTTAGTCTAAGATATATAACGTTTTGGTAAACTAATAAACGCAAAACTTCTTAAAGTAGAAATCAATATTTATCGATACATTTCGATTAAATACTTTCCTCAATCAAAAACAGTATGAAACATGCAACTATAATGAAGTTTTATTAGTGTTCATAAAGTTGACAGGGGAATGTTGTAAATCATATACGATCCAGTGTATTTTAAGATCTTGGCAACTGTACCGTATGTGTTTACAAGCCGGGAGATCACTTAATATACTACAAGACCTTGTCTAAATCTGTCATTTCCTTCCGCGTTTACTAAAAATAAATGCAACTAAAGATGCATTCGCAAGAGAAAATTCATTTCAAGATAGCATACATCTCAAATCGCCTATTAAAAAATGTTTTTAAACGCCAGAAAGATTGAAGCTCTATTCAAACTCTCCGATGACAAAGATTGTTGTTAAACAAAATGAATGTAAATAAAATATTTAAACTTTTTTCAGTCTCACATTGCCACCTTGACAAGTAACCTTTGCTTATCTACAATAAATAGGGGTCAAAAAACAACTGATTACTATATACATTTTGTTTGTATAATGCATTTTAAATATATCTTAAAAGAAGTTTATTGTATGTTGTAATTAGGAAAAACACAAACGGTAAGTAAATGTAGTCTAAAATATAATGAGCCGGATACGCTGTTTAGATCCGGTACATTTTTAGGATCAGGATAATGACGCCGAGTACCCGTGCCGGATAATTCTACCAGAAAAAACTTTGATATCCATCTTCACACGTGTACCTAAAAGGGCGTCAAAGACATGACTCGCTCGGGGCGCCTAAATGGCTAAGGCAGGCCCTGCTTATGAGTTTTTCACAAGGACAATTAAAGGCACAAGTATAATCTTACAAACAAGTGGAGTAGGAAACTCTTTCTAGACAAACTTGTAGTTTTTTAAGTTAAGCAACGATATTCTGCAAAATAGTAGTTGGACCTTATGTTCTAAATGGTTTTACATCAGCGAACGTTTTCGTAAAAACAAAAGATCATACACACATATTTTTTGCATCTGTCAATTCCCTTTTATCGAAATCCTAATCAAATTTTATAGGGAGTTCGTAAGAAGAAACAAACAATAACACACATATGCAAATACATTAGAAGAAACAGAAATGTTCGTTCTGGTTTTGTATATATTTGCATGAACTCATTCATATACCCATTAAATATGTCTAATCGTAAAAGTTACTTGTACCTAATTTAAATTTCTATTGTCCAAGAATTAATATCAGTAAAGTTGTCTTAGAAAGAAGAAAGTACAATGAAGTAGTAAAACAAAATTTCAAGTTTACAATTAAGTACAAAGCTACTTAAAGACATTCATATGTATGCATTTTGCGATAGTATACATTCAGTAGAACAGGAAGCACTTTCCATTGTTTTTTACGTACTTATGTATATCAGCAGCTGACAATCCCGTTTTAACGACAAGAGAGAGAGAGAGATAAGGGGGGGGCTCAATAACCTTATCACATTGTCTTAATATTCCATTAACAAACATTAGCTACAGTTTAATCATAACACAAAAAGTATCATAGACAGTAATCTAACCGAGGTCTACCTCTGTTCTTTAGCTTCTATTTTTGCATTTAATTAATCCTTTGTGTCCCTTCAAACCCCCTCCTTTAATTTCTTATGACTTTCTACAGTGTGCATTCACCTCTTCCTAATACAGTAGAACCTTGATAACTTAAACGTCGATAACGTAATAACCCCTATAAATTTATAAATTTTTGTGTTCCCTTCCCCTCGGAGTCCAACACCTCTATTACTTAAAATATCAACCCTGTATAACTTAAATGAATAATTTGGGCATCGCACCTCAGTAAGCAGTGAAAAGTGGTTTGAATCAGGAGAAAGTCTTCTATGTAAAAGACGAAGAATTTCCTCTTGTATGTTTGGAGCATGGCATTGTACGGGTGCGAAACATGGACAGTGGGCACGGCGGAAAACAAAAGATTAGAAGCGTTCGAAATGTGGTGTTATAGGCGGATGATGAGGATATCGTGGGTAGAAAAAGTTAGAAATGAAGAGGTATTGTAAAGAATAGGAGAACAGAGGACTCTTTGGAAGTCAATAAAAAATAGGCGAGATAGGTTGGTAGGACACCTTATTAGGCATGAAGGTCTAGGCAGAAACAGGAGTTAGGAGGGGTAGAGGTAGACCTAGATTAGATTACTGTTCGCAAATAGTTAAGGATGTGGGCTGTTCTAGTTTTAGGGAAATGCGAAGTTTAGCTTAGGATAGGAAAGAGTGGAGGTACGTGTCCAACCAGTCTTAAGACTGACGACCTTATGATGATGATTATTAAATTATATTACCATTTTTACGTTTAAATTCATTTACACCATACCTATCTTAACTCCACCTCAACCAAATAAAAGTAGTGGTAGTAACAAGTGAATCTAAACGATTGCTACCCCTAATACCAAACAGAACGAAAGTTTAACAATCAGGTTAAAAGTTTAGTTAATTTCTAACGAAAACACGGTTGCTTTCTTAGTTGCTTAACTTAACTGTATTTGAAAATGCCCAATTTTACACATTAGCATCGTCATAGATATATGTAGTGCAGAGCGTTTATTTTTGGACGAACGCGAACACACATGGCACGTAAAGGTTTTGAATATTTGTTGAGTATATGCTTATGACCCAGATCTTTTAGCGAAAGTTGTGTAAATCTCAAACGTGTCTAATTTCGATTGCTGCAACCGAACCACCTGTAACAGACTGTAATTCGCAAAAATGACGACCACAACATATCATAGATACGTACACCGAACATTATTACATTTATCTAATTGTTAATTGTCAAATTCCACTCGTCGTCAATACACTTGTTGGTACAATTTCCAAAATCCAATCCATTTGGCAAGATTAATTATTATTAGATATCGGCATCCCGATTAAATCCGAGCGTGTAATACAAGCAAATCACTACTACCTCTAGCCTCTGACGAAGCATCAGGAAAACGCATTTCATAAAATGGTAAAGCTTTACCGTTAACAAAGAACCAGCAGTTCGTGGGATACCACAGGAATCATTTTTGAGTACAGTCAGTGATAAATCAATAAATAAGAAGAGTACAGAGTATATGTTATCTCCTGAGAAACTATTAGACGTAGATCGCGACCTAGATTTTAGATCTCATTAGCACACCACATGCAAAAGCTCTTTAAAAGTGAGTTCATATGATATCTGGTTAAAGCAGTACATTGCTATCTTCTGATATCTGATGGTAACACATCACCTACCAATTTCTACAATTCCTAAAGGCTTCCGGAAGCTAGTAGTATGAAGAATCCTCAAAATTACCCAAGTGATATTCCTAAAAGCTTCACGAGGTCGAACAAAAACAAAAACAATACAATCTAACATAATCTAACAATCTCCCGCCTTAATCAATTTAATGTAACTTGTAACAGAATAGGTATGTAATGTATTCTTTGTAACTCATCTTACTTGCATCCCCAAGCGTGTCTATATTTTGTATAAAACTAACACTACAAGTCCCAGGATCTCTGCAATTAATTTAACGATAAACACACTCGAGCTTGCAGCAGAACAATGAATATTTACTCATCACGTTAATTTACTTTAACCATATGCAAGAGCTAATTACAATACACGTATTTCATGCTCTACAGTTTGTAAACGTGATTAAAAATCAATTTGAATACTCCTTCTACGTTTAAATTTCGTATTTAAGGAACAAGATCAATATCATCGACGATTTTCGTTTGTCATTTAAAATACATAAAGAAAATCAGAAAAATTACATCAATATTATTAGTTTAGTAGCTAATGCATGAAGAATGAAAAGTTAAAACGTGCTATTTAAATGCATACACGTTTCCGTTATGCGCAATGCAACGGTCAGCAATTTTATATTGACAGATACGATACATCGTACTACTTTCACTTTATACTTGCGAATCATTTACATACATGCACACATGAATACATTATGGGCGAAAGTTAAAGACTCGTCAGGCATTACCTTCGGAAAAGAGCGATTCAAATCTTAACCGTTAGATTTATCAAACAAAATTGTAGTTGACGAGTTAACCCCGGCGCTGTATCTAAATATGTATACTTAACACCAGCACAAACTACGTCACGATAGTACAATGGGGAAATATACGCAGTACCAGCACCAGCTACTAAATGTACTGCATGCGAACGCAATATATGGGAATGCGATCGTCTTGCCTTCAGGACAATTTTTAACAAGCGTTCATAAATTAGTGGTATGAATGCCTAATTGTGGTCTATTCTTATCTTTTTTCTTCTTAATTTCTTTTTTAATTGTTGTATAGCTTCCATTAATCATTATTATCTTCCATTTAAAATACTAATTTATTTATTGTACGATGAGCTGTACTATAGTTTTGTATAAAAACATAAAATAAACAGAAACTCGGTTTTATCTGATAACAGTTTCAGAAAAATTTGCTATCTTAAACTTTAATAAAACAACTTCGCTGTATTAACAAGAATTTTCGGTACCCCGCCGTTCGTTGGAATTGAAGGAAGTGATGATAAGATACCATCCTAAATGGTTTTGAAAACATTTCTGCAAACAATATTTTTTAAGAAGCTAACAGTCACGTTTACATTATCGTTCTGACATACGATTGTTTCAAAAATCCTTAACTTACAGTAAATACAGAAAATTTTCTACAGTACCGGGTGGCCACTTAAAATTTTCTGTTGTTTATTCTCTGTTACGTATATTGTACTATTGCCCCTGGTAGTTTACACATAATTGTCTAACGGTACAACAAGAGACATTAAAAACGTAGTTTACGGTACTGATAACCTGTCTTCAATTTAACAGACTTTAAGTTTAACAATTTCTAACATAATGGTTCACATGATGGCCGTAAGTAGTTCTTATTTTCACGGTCGCTAACTCTTACTTTACTTTTAGTACTTGCTGCACTTAATTCAGCCTTTATTGCTAGCATTACCTTGCCAGTTTGTAGTTTCGCTAATTTATCCACTTTCATAGTACAAATATAAAAGTGAAAAAGTAATTATCCCATTAAATACGTACGCGAAAACAATATATCAATCTTAAACGTCTTTAAATTGAAAATAGAACTACAATTTAAAAAAGTGTATCTATCTAACTGTTTACTTATCACTGCAAGCTATCTCTTCTGAAAGCAGAAGTACGTGGAAGTAAGTTAATCACATTGATTTACGGAGGCACAAGACATGTTTATGCTGCTACCTGATTTTGTTAGATTTTTCCAATAAATATTCCTAAATTTTTATATGTTTAGGTACACATTAGGAAGCGCCGGCAATGCTGGGCGAAATTAAAAAGAAACGAAGCGTTTGAATCGATGAGAATGCTATGGATAAAAAATGGATAAAAATGAGGAGATATTTTAGAAACCAGGAGAGCAGAGACGCTAAGGAAGTCAATAAGACAAAGAGAGAGAGTGGTAGAGAGTTAGAGACATACTAGAAGCAGAAAAATGAATCAAGGATGTGGAATATTCTGTTTTTGGGAAATTCAAATTTTGGCTTAAGATATTAGAAAAGAACGGAGGAGGTGCGTGTCCATCAGTTTTTGGGACTATGACGATGATGATTGTAGGGGTATTTAGATTACTTACGAAGAATATTCAAAAGATAACATTAATTTATATGATTAAAACTAAACCTGAAATAAACGTATGTAAGATAACATAAGTATAACGAAGTGAATTAATTACGATACCTTAAATTTAAATATTTCCCTATAAGCTTGAAGTTTCGATAATTATTACAGGCTTGCCAAGATGCGAAGTCCTAGCTAAAAAACTGGACCCATCATTGTTAGCAGATAAAACCACATAAATTCGATTTCCCCTACTTACTCACTGTGCTCATGTAACACCATCAAGCTTCCTGACTACTCGATTATTTTATCTCGAACGATGAATATAGAATTAAATCAGTAGTCCGATGTTGTATGTTGTATTTATGTATTTTAATTTGTATGTATAAGTTAGTTATCGTTGGTTTGTCGATGGCCGGCTGTGTGGCCTTGTGCAAGAGACAGAGACAGGTCGTATTTGTGTCATGGACACAATTTCTTTTTGGTAATTCACCGTTCGTTCGTTCGTACAGTGTACGTTATACGTAATCGATAAATGGCCTCGTTACCAACACCATCAACCCGATGTACTTCTACAATCAGATGCATAACTAATCGCTATATTGTAATAACTTATTCTGCCGACTTAGCGTGACCATCCAAGTGTCAAAGTAATGTATCTAATATACAGGGTGTCCTATTTATATAATAAAAAAAACATGGCTTCCTGACACAAAATACAACAAAAAAGTGTTATACAATTTTTCAATCCAGTGACAATTGAGCTCGCAAATAGTCTTTCTAAATTTAAACGTACAATTTGTTTCATTACGGGCCTGGATCTAGGCGATTAATTACAACCATAACACATACATTTGTTTTCGTACACTAGTACGTTATGTTACAAACCTTTACCAAACGTTGGGTGTTGAGGGTTGTTTGTGTACCGCTTTTAACTATTCCGTAGTCGTTAAAATTTCTTTTCTATTTAAAATAACGTAATACTCGACGTCATGGGCTACATAAGGTCCACTTCAGTTGGTACGTAGTTTTTCTAACATGTTCAGTCATCTAATGGACCTTAACGCGAGTGCATTTTCTTCGGCTGATCCGTAACTTAATACCAAACATAAACAATAACATTACCCCAAAAAGCAGCTGATTTTGCGAATTTTTCTACGATCAGCTGACAATCGTAATTAATTTGCGATTGTGCAGGACCGGCATCAAAACTGTTACAACTTTATAAATTTTTATTTTGTTTCAAAAGTCAAAAGTGTTATAACATTTTATGTTCCAAATTTCCTTAAGAATCTGTCGTATAAATATTAATTATTATAACTGGGACACCCTATATATCTATGTAGAGTAACGTTTAACAAAAAATCGAAAGATATTGTAAAAAGAGGACGAAGGTAATAGAGACAGAAACAGGAAGACCCTCATTAGGTTACACATGGGAGATGTTCTAGTTTTTAGTCAGGATGGTATTATGAGATCTTGATCAATATCAAATTCTACTTTCGGGTTTAAACTTCAAAAAAAAAAATCAATGACTGCCCTTAATAGCATATGACTCCCGTTCATCTCGAAGACTCAATTCCACTTTTATGTCGTTTTAATGCTTTGCTTAACGTGAAGTGGCTTCAACAACAGGTTCATAGACAACTTGAGCACGTGCTTCAATCGCTAACCTTGTTCTACTTTTTCTAATTTCACAATAAATTAGTATCTACCTGCAGAGACTACACGAAAGCGTTTACATCAAAACAAGACTCTTTACGCTAATTAACGCGACTGGTTTTCAATTAACGTAATAACTGTTTACAATCATCAACGATTACTGTTATAATGCATATTGGAAATTATAAATATTACCATCTGTCATCATTACACCACCACCAACATCTGTAGAAATAATCAATCATTTACTGTTTTATTGCAAGGGTCAATAGAACAACTAATAATTTCTTCAAATTCCATATTGACGACAAGTTCCAAAAGGCCAAACGGACACTGTCTAATTAATTAAAAAAAAAAGATCTTATTTTTTTCTATGGCATTAATTCGTGTATGTTTAGATTTTATTAAAAAAATACTCACTTTTATACCCCGCTAATTGATTGGCGGGGCAGATTAATTTATTTCGACATTCTAGTTGTAATAATTGCATACCTATTATCTTAATTGAATAAGCAATCTCAGAAGATTGATAACTCAATATATTCACAGTATATATGCATATGGAAGTTTAAGTAATAAATCACATTACTTTAAACTAGCAAGCCGATAAATTGCTCCCAATCAAGACCGACAATTTTTTTACTAATTAATAACAAACTGGGTAATTTGGTGTCAATACTGTCGCCCCCATTAATATAACTGTTGCTACCATGTTTAAGTTTCACAAAATATTAATCATACATAATGTTACGTCTCCTACAATAAGCAATTAAAAGTTGTAACTCGTTGGCTGCACGTTTGTATGCTACGTATTTATATCAAGCTAACACGACAAAGTCATATTTTTCATTTTTAAAATGCACTACAATTTGTCGTTAATTGGTTACCAAATCCAAAAATTTGTCTCTCTGGGAAATATACCAACTGCTAGCCTGATATTCAGTTGATGACTCTAGTCGTTTTTCGTTGGATAATGACAAAATAAGTAAAACTACCATCTTTCAGCGACAAATTATAGGCCTTGTCATTTCCATTTTGAGATACGCTATACAAGCGAAAAATTTTTGGATTTGACAACAAATTAGTGACAAAGTACCATCTTTCGGCGACAAATTACAGCCCTTGTAGCATTTTTCTATGTAATTTCCATTTCTAGATATGTTACGTGTAGAGACAGATGGAGATCACGTATGCAGAGGCAGCAAGGCGACCCTCCAGTCGTTTTTAGATGGACAGCGACAAAATAAGTAAAAGTATCATCTTTCAGCGACAAATTATAGGGCTTGCCATTTCCATTTTGAGATACGCTATACAAGCGAAAAATTTTTGGATTTGACAACAAATTAGTGACAAAGTACCATCTTTCGGCGACAAATTACAGCCCTTGCAGTATTTTTCTATGTAATTTCCATTTCTAGATATGTTATGTGTAGAGACAGATGGAGATCACGTATGCAGAGGCACCAAGGCGACTCTCCAGTCGTTTTTAGATGGACTGCGACAAAATAAGTAAAAGTATCATCTTTCAGCGACAAATTATAGGCCTTGTCATTTCCATTTTGAGATTTTTTGGTTATCAGGTTAGCAGTTCGAGTATTGTTTAGTAATTGGTTAGAGCGACAAATTTTTGGATTTGGTGACAAACTATTGACAAATTAAAGTGCACTGTAAAATTTGTTCAAGTCAGTAAACGCCTTACAACCAGAAGATAAACATACAAGAATGTTAATAGTGTAGAAAACGAATATTTTTCTCTTATTATACGATAAATTAAATTTGTGAAGTAGCCAGTTGTTTGAAGAGGAACCAAAAGTAAAATTCAAACAATTTCTGATGGGTACAAAAGAATTTTAATTATAATAAGCAGTCGAGTTAGAAGTAAAGTGGAAGATAAAATAATTTACATTTTCTCGTAGGTAATTCTAGCATTTGTAACAAGAGCGACCGCTCTGTAGCCATGAAAACAGCGTAAAAGGAATAAGGGACCGTCAGTTTACATTTCCCTTTCGACTGAATTTAACGAGGGTAGAATTTCCCGTCTCTACCCATTCACACCCCAATTCATTCGCAGCTTCAATCCCTATTACTCTTTTGCTTGTACACGGGGTAGAAGTGAATTCTAGTTTTTCGCGTTTTTATATTTACGTTAGTTACGTACCCACACCTAATTCCAAGTGAAATATAAAAGTTTTATTTAATTCGACGGCTTAGGTGGTCTACATTTCTGAATAAAAAATAATGCTACGTTGCCAAAAAAAAAAAGTAAAAAAGAAAAGATTACCCTCATTTGTCTGAATCAGTGTAATATTTTTTTACGTACAACCCTTATTTTTTTAAGTTTGCGGCTCTTATTTTTTCAGAGCAAAAAAAGGGAAACATTCAGAAGCCAGACTAATTCAACCAAATGGCCTTTGAACGAAATCATGTAAGTGTCTCGCGTCTGAATTAATTCCAAGTGAAATTGAAATTAATAACATTTTTGGAGAATTGTTTATATTATAGGGTTGTTCGGAAAGTCATTTCGTTTTTTTTTGTGGAAATGAAAGACAGTTTTCGTATAATAAACAAATACTTTATTAAATTATATATTGACCGTTCTGGTCCAACACCTTTTGCCATCTTTCTGGTAGTAGCATAATTCCACGCTCATAAAATTTTTGGTCTTTGCTGGCAAAAAACTGATCGAGGAGGTTTTTGACCTCCTCATTTGAGGTGAAGGTTTTACCGTCTAAAAAATTTTGGAGTGACCGGAACAAATAATAATCCGATGGTGCCAGGTCTGGAGAATATGGTGGGTGTAGCATTGTATCCCATTCAAGCTGTAAAAGCTTTTGGCGAGTGACCAAACTTGTGTGAGGTCTCGCGTTGTCTTGGTGAAACACTACACCTTTCCTGTTGATTAGTTCTGACCTCTTCTGTTGAAGTGCATCATTCAGTTTGTCCAGCTGATGACAGTAGACTTCCGAATTAATCGTTGTGTTATCCGGTAAAAGCTCAAAAAAAGCGATTCCTTTAAAATCCCATCAAACAGACAGCATCACCTTTTTTTGGTGAATATCGGCTTTGGAAATGGTTTGAGCCGGTTTATCTTGCGTTTGACGTTGTTGTATACAACCCATTTTTCGTCCCCAGTGATGATGCGCTTCAAAAACGGATCATTTTCGTGACGTTTATATTTTACCGATTTTCACCTACGACTTCCCTTTGGAGCAATATTTTTTTCTGGATAACAGATACCCTATGTCCTTTTCTGTACCAGTGACAATGTATGTACAAAATTTCATGATGATCGGTTCAGTAATTAATGCGGGAAATGGTAATAAACAAACTCACATTCGCATTTATGATAACGTTAAGGTAATTAATTTATGAAACATAATAATGGTTTGTATATCTCATAGTTACGCCACTGTCTAAAACAACGATTTTTTTTATTATGCGTCTTACCAAAAACGATGAGTTTATTAACCTAATAGATATAAAAAAGAATAATAGCCCAAAGTATTTTACAATATTAATATTTTCAAGGTGATTTCTGACAACAGTACAACTTACTTTAGCTTTAATTAGACACTAATTAAAATGGATTTATCCAAAACAGTTTCTATCAGAAACAATTGCTTTTATTTTACTTAATTTTTTAATCATTTACTATAGTTTGGCGAACTTATATATACACATATCGAAGGTGGCAAGCAACCAAGCACATACAAAGAAAATTGTGATGAAAATTTAACTTTTGTTTTTGGTCAATTGAGTTACAGAAGTAAGACGTTTTTGCGGGGCCAGATCGAAAGAACCGATTTCAGTATTAAGTTTTTATAAACGGAGAAAAGTTCTTCCATGCTACGATCGCAACGCCCTCTCTCTTCTCCCTCGTTGCCACCCTTCAACGACGAGACGGTGGCTGTTACTCTAACTCCCTTGATAATTTTGCTGATGCTTCCGTTATATTTCGTCTACACTTGTTTGAAAAAACATCCACGGCCCACTTTAATCCCCTTGCATATACTCGCGAGAGTGAGAAATAAAAAAACACAAATAGAGAAAAGCGAAAGTTTGTTAAAATTTTAATTTTTACTATTTACATGCAGCACACTTTAGATGTCAGCAAATTTAAACTTGTTGTTAATCAAAAAAACCGTTCTAAGTGGAGTTGCCATGGAATAAAAATGATAAGTAGATTAAATACATCCGGAGTTACCACGCGATTCATCGAATGAAAAATGAATTTCTGCTAAGCTGTCAACTGAAGCCCCTGCTGCAAAACGTACAAAGCGATACGAGTCATTAGTTTCTCCTCGACCACGGTGATTTGAATACATAAGTCACGAATATTAAGTGTCTGCCTGATAACCGTTTAGTAAAGTAAAATAATAATTGCAACAGAAAATTAATAAGTCATTAATTAATGAAACCACTACTAAGATGACAGTCAAGTTTCTAAAAACATTGTTCTTTTTGAAATTATGAAAAGTTGTTGAAAGCTAATCAAATATGAATTAAAAATAGTGTAACTATGGTTGTTCGGAAAGTCATTTCGTTTTTTCCCGACAGAGGATTTAATTGTATTCTTTTGCACCCAACTTCACATTTAAGCCGTATAATTTTTATATGCTTTGAGAGCTCATATAGCAAGGCTTGTGTGTGAAAAATTCCAATTAATTCTACGCAGTAGTTTTTGGTTGGTGCCCTTTTAAATATGGAGAGCGATAAGCAGCATTTTCGACATATCTTACTGTTTTACTACAGAAAGGGTAAAAATGCTGTTCAAGCCAGAAAGAAATTGACTGATGTGTATGGAGAAGGTGTGTTGACAGTACGCCAGTGCCAGAACTGGTTCGCTAAATTTCGATCCGGCAATTTTGATGTCGAAGATGCACCACGTTCGGGAAGGCCGGTTGAAGCTGATAAAGACGCGATAAAGGCATTAGTTGATGTGAACCGGCGAATAACAACACGTGAGATCGGATTGAGGTTAAATTTATCAAATTCAACAGTTTATGACCACTTGAAAGGCCTGGGATTATCCTCGAAGCTCGATGTATGGGTTCCCCATGTTCTCACAGAGAGAAATCTGTGTCGCCGCATTGACGTCTGCGATTCGCTTCTCAAACGTCACGAAAATGATCCGTTTTTGAAGCGCATCATCACTGGGGACGAAAAATGGGTTGTATACAACAACGTCAAACGCAAGAGGTCATGGAGCAAAAAAGATGAACCGGCTCAAACCATTTCCAAAGCCGATATTCACCAAAAAAAGGTGATGCTGTCTGTTTGGTGGGATTTTAAAGGAATCGTTTTTTTTGAGCTTTTACCGGATAACACAACGATTAATTCGGAAGTCTACTGTCATCAGCTGGACAAACTGAATGATGCACTTCAACAGAAAAGGTCAGAACTAATCAACAGGAAAGGTGTAGTGTTTCACCAAGACAACGCGAGACCTCACACAAGTTTGGTCACTCGCCAAAAGCTTTTACAGCTTGAATGGGATACAATGCTACACCCACCATATTCTCCAGACCTGGCACCATCGGATTATTATTTGTTCCGGTCACTCCAAAATTTTTTAGACGGTAAAACCGTCACCTCAAATGAGGAGGTTAAAAACCTCCTCGATCAGTTTTTTGCCAGCAAAGACCAAAAATTTTATGAGCGTGGAATTATGCTACTACCAGAAAGATGGCAAAAGGTGTTGGACCAGAACGGCCAATATATAATTTAATAAAGTATTTGTTTGTTATACGAAAACTGTCTTTCATTTCCACAAAAAAAAACGAAATGACTTTCCGAACAACCCTATATTTTGTATGAAATTAGATTGTTAGAAAAATTAAAGGGGCCCAACAATTTTTTTTTTAAGGGGGGCGCAGGTACAAAAAGGTTGGAAACGACTGGACTAACTGTTTCCTGTGGACTTCTGCCGTGTCCATGATTTATTCAGATCAAGTCCAAGATACTTTTGCGTACTTTATCGTTAACTTTATTTTTCTTCTGTAAAAAGAATTGGTTAATTGGTTTTAGTGCATCGGGGAAGAAGTTGGATTTTATACATACAAAAGGATAATGCCTGTTTACACGGTAATAATACGAGAGATTAAGGCTTGGCAGCCCGATAAAAGTACATATAGTTACTTTTGAGTGTAATTCTTCGGATTAATTAATTTGCATTAAAAGACCGGCGACGATTACAGGTTAGTCCCCAGAGCACTTACATTTGCATTAATTATACAAACATTTTTGTACCATTGTACATTATCGTATATTTATTCATTCGTTCATTCATGCCAATGCACCCACCAACGATAAGATAATACAAACGAGATCTGATTAAAGGCAGTGTACTTGACATCAGAAAGAAATTATTTCTTTTCGTATACTTCAGTAAAAAGAATGTGGTACATATGTACAGATTGAATTGGAAATCATGAAAGAGCCCCAGAGATCACGGCTCCCTGGGCCCGTGTGGACAGATGTAACTTGGCACAGGCATTTTCTTATTTTTTATTAAAGTTTCCTTTTAATTTCATAATTAAAAAGTCTGATAAATCCAACCCAAGTACACTTTAATGATCCGTGATCCATACCACGAAGTTTATTCTTAAATACCTTCATTTACTCGTAAGATAGGGATAGGATTGCCACAAACAAAAAGGATTTTGCCCCAGAAACAATTTATCTTCAACAATTCCACTTTGAACAGTTTCCAACTTCCTCTAATAAATAGAATTAGTTAAGTCCGAAGCTGTAGAGACTTTTAAAGAATTTCAATTTGGATACACTTGCTTACTTACGAGGGTGGATTGATAAGTTTCCGGCCTGACCAAGAAAAACAAGGTTTTTAAAATTTTTTTTTTTTTATTTCTCAACATAATCTCCTCCAAGGCTGATACATTTCTCATAGCGGTGTTCCAGTCTATTAATGCCATCTCTATAGACTGATTCGTCAAGCTCCTCAAAATAACCATTTACAGCTTCGATTACTTCTTCATTGTCCGCAAATCTCTTACCGCCAAGCCATTTTTTGAGATTAGGGAACAGAAAATAGTCACTCGGGGCTAGGTCTGGAGAGTAAGGAGGGTGCGGCATCAATTCAAACTTTAGATCGTTGATTTTAGCCGTCGCAACGATTGACGTGTGCGCTGGTGCGTTATCGTGATGAAACAAGATTTTTTTCTTCGCCAGATGAGGTCGTTTAATTTTCACCTCGTGGCTCAAACGTTGCAATAAGTCTGCGTAGTATTGACCAGTGATAGTATTACCCTTTGCAAGGTAATCAATGTATATAATACCTCTTGCATCCCAAAAAACAGTAGCCATAACCTTGTTCGCCGAAAAAATTGTTTTTGCCTTCTTTGGAGTTGGTTCCCCTGGTCCAATCCACTGTTTAGACTGTTCTTTGGTTTCAGGAGTGTAGTGGTGGACCCACGTTTCGTCAACGGTTACGAATCGACGCAAAAATTCGCTTGGATTACGCTTATACAATGACAAATTTGCGGTAGAAATGTTTTTTCGAATCAATTTTTGGTCGACTGTTAGCAAACGCGGCACCCATCTTGCACAGAGCTTTTCCATATGCAAATGTTGGTGCAAAATATGTTGCACACGTTCATATGACATCTTACAGGTCTCAGCTATCTCACGCACTTTCAATCTGCGGTCTCCCAGCACTATTTGATGAATTTTTTCGATCATATCTGGAGTTGTGACCTCAACGGGGCGTCCTGAGCGAGGCCCATCAGAGGTGCTCACACGACCCTTTTTAAACTCGGAAACCCACTGCTTAACGGTTGAATATGACGGGGAGGATGTCCCCAGTGTTGAGTCCATCTCTTTTTTAATTTCCTTCGGCGTTAACCCCTTCAAATAAAAGTATTTGATGACAGCACGATTTTCCTGCTTTTCCATTTTTACGAAAACCACAGAGGCGTCTTGTTCAGCGTGCTGTCAAACCTACACTAGCAAGGAGATCGGGCTGAAACTATAGCTACAAGCTATCCAAGGATGGTACTATAGAATGTCACCTCAAGGTAGGCCTAGTGGCGTCATCTCTTGGTTAGGCCGGAAACTTATCAATCCACCCTCGTATAATAACAACAATAAATGGCCAACTAAGCCTTTAATAAATCCATTTTCCGTTCTATCGAGTTTGTCGTCCCGATTGTATTGTATGGAAGTGATTGAATCTGAGTCATTCGGTTTGTGAATCTATACATCACATACTTACACCTTCGGCAACGATTTTCGTAACGTAATACTACGGGATCGAAGGGTGCAAGTAAGTAATAATGTCCTCCGCCCCCTTAAAATGACGAACCCTCCGGGATCTATTGTGTACACGGGCATGGTAGGGAATCCGTTGACGGAGGCGTACATATTTCACGAGAGCAAAGGCCATTACGCGGAACTTACGAGTTTCAGGCCGTTGGGGGGTTTTAAAAATTTAATTACTCGAGAAACGAAGAGGACTTACTTTAAAAGCGATTGATTACTGAGAGGAAGTTCTCATTTTCAGATAAAAAATTTAAATTAAATTACTTTTCCAGATAGTTACACTACCTTGGTACACTTAATCTATCTTCTTATCTGATCGACAAGTTTTACTACTTTCAGAACTTCTTTCGATACACTTCAAAAATTAATGGTTTTCCAAGTAGCTAATACTAGTTAGAAATTCAGACGTTTAATATTTATTGATATTAAATCGCGCGTCATTAAACATCTATACATGTAAACAGCCTTCATTGATGAATAATGATACACCCTTGTACTCAGCAAAGTCTTGACTTATTTTACGTAGTTAGTCAATGAAATTTTACTACAGATGGATCCCGAGTACTACACGGTAAAGTATCAACCATCATCATCATCACAAGTTGGAAGACTTTCTTTCTTTGCTTTTGTTTCTACTGTTAATATCTCTCCAACTGACTCTTCATGCTCCAGAATGTGTCTTACCATCTTATCTCTCTTATTCCTTATTGCTTCTATAATGCCCGCTGTACTCCTACTTTTTCCAAGGAGTCAAATTTAGACATCTAATATTTATTGACTCTGTATTAACAGAAAATCCCGCGTCGTTGAACATGTATGTAAGAATCGATACAAAAACAGCCCTTATTGTTGAATTATGATACACCCTTATACTCAGCAAGGTCTAGACTTAGGATTCGTTGGACAAAAGTCTCTTACTTTTATCTTTGTTGCTCTTTCAGTTTCCAATACATCTCTCACTGACCTTTAATGTCTCAGAAGATGTCCTACCATCCTATCCCTCTTGTTCCCTATTACTTCCCTAGCACCCCTTATTCTCCTACTTTTTCTAACATCTTCCCATTTCATTCATCATCTTTATTCATTCTGGAACACCACTCATCTCAGTAGAAAAAAACCGTAGTGACAATAAAGTAAGCCACGATGTGCTAGATCTAAAAATAAAGTCATCGCGCTGTCTGTGCGCACATGAATATGGGACTAATACATATGTATAAATAATTAAATAGACAATGTAAGGTTAACGTCCTTCCTTTTTACACCGCAGGCGACGATACAGTCCAAAGCTAATCGTCAATTTTTTTAACACTTTCTTGCGTCCAAGTCAATTAGTAGGTACATTCCATCCTTAAATCGCTTTACTAATGGTTAAATTATCAGATTTGTAACCGCTAACGATTTTATACAATGTTACATGAATAATTTAGATAACAGCAAACAATTTTACCATGAAATGTTTTTTTTAATTTATTTTATCAAGTACTGACGCCACAATGACGAATGTTAAGGAGGGACAATCAACCCTGGTCGGATTACACCAAAGGCAAAAAATGGAGCACATGACAATAGTATATGTTCTCGTGTTTTTTATGTTTCAAAATAAATTCTAGAGTTGATGATCGTTAACAGCTTGAGTTATCGTCTGTTTATCAAGTTAAAACTAATTGTATAGAGTGTAGGGTTATCGGGCTTATGAGATTGTATCTTCTTCTGTCTATTGAAATACAGGTGAAGAAATAATAAATAATGATCAGAGCATTGGTGCGTAAAGCCAAAAGTCCCGGGTTCAATTCCCGGAGACGGCAACAACAAATTTTCCCTCATTAACTTGAGAAGGATTATAATGGAAAAAAATTAAAATTAATTTTCACATTAATATATTCGATAAACAATAGTTTAATACGTATAGAAATCTGTTGTTTAATCATAGTGGGTCCTGGATTCTACTAAGACTACAATACATATATATGCGTTTTGACGCCCCTGTTGTTTGGGTAGGTCTACCTAGTACATTCCTATAATGACCTCCACAAGTCTAAACTATAGGTACATACGATTAGATACGACGATAACAAGTTTAGTAAATTAAACAAACTAACAATAAAACAATAACAATGACCGATAAAAAACACTGAGATTTCACACTTAAAAAAAAATATTTTTCGCAATTGATTGTTGTGATACCAACGTACAGTTAATACGATTTATTGTGCAAGTTTCGGAGTTTTATCTTGGGAAAGGTGTTTTTCTGCAGGAAGAGTTCTGCGTTAAGAAACAATTACAAAATTAATTTTTGATGTTTTGGTTAATTTAATTCCGTTGGCGTTGACGTGTGAACATTTCCATTTAACCACCACATTATACGGTCCAATTCCGCTTCCGGGATTGTTCGTGTGTAAATAACTGGCTTTTATATCAGATTTCGTATCCTCAGAATTAAATACGTTAAGAATGTTTGGCACCCGCAATAAGCTCTTTTAATTGCCTACAACATCATCTAAGGGGTCGTTCAAGTATTACATAAGTAGATTTTTTACAATTATTAACCCCCTCCTCCGCGTCAGCAATAGTAAGCGAAATTCAGGTAAACATTAGTACATGGGTTCCGGTTTCTTTATTGATTCATGAGCAGCACTTATAAGTCCCCGAAAATGCGTTTCTTTTTCAAGCATAGACAAGCAGGGTTATCATGTGTTCAAACCAAAATTGACTAAATTTTGTAGAAAATCCGAAAAAGTAAAGAAATAAATATTGCTGACATAATCACCATTCAGACCCCCCAACTTCCATAATTAGTTTTTATTTAGGTACCTACAGGTCTCTTTTCTGTATTAATTTTTTTTTTAAACTTGTGTTTTTGTAAAAAGCAGTTAAATCCTTGTTTAATTATTATAATAAACAATATGTATTAACATAAAAATGTTCCCAGATATTACTTCTTGGTAAAGGTCTAGATGATGAGTGGTCGGGATCGAAAGATTAAGATCCCCCACCACTATACCATAAAAAGATCGTGGCGGTCTCACCCCCATAAAAGGTTATGGGGGTTCAAAGTTAATAAATATACAAATTTTTATACATTTCTAGGCATGTAAATATTTATATAGTCATTCTTAAACAATATTCAAAGGTAAAACTAATGAAAAATACATAAAAATATTGAGAAAGTTATATAAAACATTATTTAAATATCTTTATCAATAGGGTAGGTTAGGTTATCGGGTTTTGTTTAAGTGACCACCTTCTATCGATCCCCCACTTCCGCCCGCTTGAAAATAATTATTTTATTGAATTTTATTTGAATTATAGTGTATGAAAATTGTCAAAATAATCAACTTTCAACCCACATAACTTTTTATGGGAATGAGACCGCCCCAAATTTTTTATGGGGTTTTACTTGTGGTGACCACTCTCTTTCGACCCCCCCTACCCCCACCCCTTTGGGGGGTGGGGGCATCATCTAACCGCCATAACTTTTTATGGGGGTGAGACCGCCACGAATACAGTGGTGGGGGAGACCTCCTCTTTCGATCCTACCCATCCCACCCCTTAAGGGGATGAGGGCCATCATCTAGACCATTACCTACTTCTTTTATGAATAAATACATTTTTAAGTGTTCAACTAACTTCATTATCTTAAATTAATCATGATTTTGCCCCCAACTTCGGCAATTAAACTTTTTACTTTTGGGTACGTGCAACCAATCCTTATTATTATGCAACAAAAAGAAACAAGAACAAAGGATTGCGTTGTCGTTTATCTTTCCAATCTTTTTTTTAGAAAACTTATTAAACTACGCGACTAATTAGTGGTTAAAAAAACAGAAAATGCTTATGCTGTTTCGAGTCCGATTTGCAAGTTGACCTGCGAACTTTATACGCGTTGATAGTGCTGTTGGTCCCACCAATGGGTGCTTGACCTCGTTTTTTCCACGCGACCAGTCCGTTGTGGTGCTCATCTTTTACCTTGAGTCGACTTTCGTTTCCGCAATTATACATTTCGATTAACGGATTCGGAATATAACGCAGTTGAACGGAGAAGCGAGCGCGAGCGGCGAGGAATAGCAAAAAAAAAATAATAATAAAGAGCTTCTTCTGCACGAGCGTTTACAATCGGCGATTAAACTTTCGAGATATAACTTACTTAATTAAGTCCGATAATTTTCTCGGAAACTTACAAAAGCTTTCGACAAAATTTAAAGAACGCCGTATAATTTGAAAACTGCAAGTGACAAATTGTTCCCTAAGGCATAACAAATTCGATCGACGTTGATATACGTACGTATTTTGACGCCAAGAAGTCCTTTCTATCTAGCTAGGTACCTTGATCGTTTTATTTTTTTGTTTACAATGTTGCTGCTACTCAGCACAACCTCTTTACACAAGCACTCAAGTGACTTGAAGCGCGAGGACGAAAAGAAATTCATATATTCTAACGTCAAGAACTTCTCTCTATCTACCTATCTTGATCACTTTTTTGTCTTTACAAATATCGATGCCACCCAACCCAAGTCTTTTACACACGCACTCAAGATACTTGAAACGGATAGGCGAAACGAAATTCATATTCTGACGCCAAAAAGTTCTCTCTATCTAGGTACCTGGATCCCTTTTTTTGTTTACGAATGTCCCTGCTAACCAACACAACTCTTCTACACCTGCACTCAAGATACTGGAAGCGGATGGGCGAAACGAAATTCATATTCTAACGTCAAAAATATCTCTCTATCTGCCTACCATGATCGCTTTTTTGTTCACAAATATCGCTGCTACCCAACACAACACTTTTACACGTGCACTCAAGATATTTGAAGCGAATGGGCGAAACGAAATTCATATTCTAACGTCAAAAACATCTCCCTATCTACCTACCATGATCGCTTTTTTGTTTACAAATATCAATGCTACCCAACCCAACTGTTTTACACATGCACTCAAGTTATTTGAAGTGCAAGGGCGAAACAAAATTCTTATATTCTATCGTCATTAATTTCTCTCTATCTACCTATCTTGATCGCTTTTTGTTCACAAATATCGCTGCTACCCAACACAACACTTTTACACGTGCACTCAAGATATTTGAAGCGAATGGGCGAAACGAAATTCATATTCTAACGTCAAAAACATCTCTCTATCTACCTATCTTGATCGCTTTTTTGTTCACACTTTGTTCAACTGTTTACACGTGCACTCAAGATACTTGGAGCGAATGGTCGAAACAAAATTCATATTCTGACGCTAAAAAGTTATCTCTATCTAGATACCTCAATTGCTTTTTTTTTGTTTACGAATACCGCTGCTACCCAACACAACTCTTCTACACGTGCACTCAAGAAACTTAAAGAGGATGGGCGAAAAGAAATTCATTTGCTCTCTTTGTACCCTGTATTTTAGGAAGAACCAGCTGGGCTAACAATAAGTATTGATTTTAACTGGCTTTAAACTTCAATACGTCTTAAAGTGTTTGCTAATAAGAAAAAAAGTGTTCGCAAGGTTAATTTGAAACTGCAATTCATTGCGGTTTTGTCTGCTATGTCAGTCCATTTTATCTAATAACTAGGTCACTTTATACTTTATTTAACTACTTTTCTGATAAAATACATATAACAGATAATAACATCTACCAACTTTGTATATTCATGCACAACTCGGACTTTTTCACACAAAAACACGAAAATACATGTGTTCTTATGAAGAGCCAATTTCTCATTCTTTTTTAATGGATGTAAAATACTGACAGCTTTTTAATTCGCTGTGTGCTACAACAGTTACCGACGACCTAACCAAACCTTATTTGTTAATAAATATAATGTTGACTTAAATGACCTGTTTAAACTACTTGACTGGACTTGTAAAAAAAATTGTACCCATGAACATACACTTAATAAATAAAAAAATGACTAAACAATATCTATCTGGAAAGTAGAGAGAAAACAAGAAATCAATGTTCTCCATGGATTTCCTTGAGGTTACTCTCACGATTCAATTTTCGTCTCACTCAGCTAAATTGTGTTATTCTTTAGAAAACAAATTCCATGTTAACCAAAGGAAGGCAACACCTTTTCTACCTGTTAGTCAATGCGTACAGGTAAAAAAGGTCAGCTTTAGATCTAACCCTCACAGATGTTCATTGTATTAGCTTAAAACTTCGCAACCTAGGTATTCCCCAACCACACTAAAGAAATGAAGCAAAAAACTGTTTAAAGAATGTCAATAATCTTTCTTTCCATGAACTCATACCTACTTTAAAGAAGTTCATATTCGAATGATGACTTTGGAGCATAAAAAGCGAGCAAATTATCGAATCGAAAGTTTTTATTCGATATCTTACTCAATAACAAAATACATCCTCGAAATCGACAATAACCGACTAAAAGAACGTGTGTTGAACGAGTCCTTTCCCAATAATTTGTCTTTTTCGAAGGTCGTCATAAATTACGTAGTTAATTCTCCTTTCTGGCATTGCGTACGGTTCGAGTTTCCAGTTTTTCTTTCCTAAAATAGAAACCGACAAAGCAATTCTCGATTTCTCGTACCGTTCATCATTGAAACTGTCAATCTTTTATGACTAAGCGAACGAAGAAAGAAATTGCTTTGAATGGACGACAATGAAAGGGAAGACAGTTAATGCATTGTCACTGAATTTCGTTGGTAGGTAATAAAGTGGACCATTTCATTGGTAACAAAAACTGTAGTGTTACTCCTGAAGATGCAAGTATACGGCGAAATACGTATCGAGTTTTAATAATGTTTTAAGTGAAATTCGCAAATTAATTGAATTAATTTTATTTTAATATCTCTTTTTTTCACTTATATATCATCCTTGTTAAAGATGAACCTCGGAATGTACACACATGTACACGTTTTCCCTGGAGTTAGGAGTCATCATTCGTTACTTTGGTAAAGGTCTAGATGAGTGGGGAGGATCGAAAGAAGAGGTAAGAATAAAAAGTTTGTGGCGGTCTCACCCCCGTAAAAAGTTATGGGGGTTCAAAGTTAATAAATATGCCAATTTTTATACATTTCTAGGCATGTAAATATTTATATAGTCATTCTTAAACAATATTCAAAGGTAAAACTAATGAAAAATACATAAAAATATTGAGAAAGTTATATAAAACATTATTTAAATATCTTTATCAATAGGGTAGGTTAGGTTAGGTTAGGTTATCGGGTTTTGTTCAAGTGACCACCCTCTTTCGATCCCCCACCTCCACCCGCTTGAAAATAATTTTTTTATTGAATTTTATTTGAATTATAGTGTATGAAAATTGTCAAAATAATCAACTTTCAACCCCCATAACTTTTTATGGGGGTGAGACCGCCGCAAATTTTTTATGGGGTTTTGCTCAGATGACCACCCTCTTTCGATCCCCCTACCCTTTTTCGACCCCCCCCAACCCCCATCTAACACCCATAACTTTTTATGGGGATGAGACCGCCACGAACTTTTTATGGAACAGTGGGGGTGGGGGCCATCATCTAGACCTTTACCGTTACCTTTTTGTGGCCAATTATTAAACGACTCTTTGCGCTGTCGCGTTGTCAGGTTTCGTTTTTACTCGATTGTCTCAAGTGTGTCCGCTCGGATAGTGCGTACAATAAAAGGTACACGTCGGGTACTTTTACGTGATATCCTTTTCTATTATTTGCATCAGGCGCACATGTAATAACTCTCATTTGTCAGCACGTCTCCCGGTTCAACAGTTGAAGCGGAGCATAAAGCGCGACGCTAATGACTTTATATGTATAACTGTAGTTGGCGGATGTCAAGAAGTCTACGTAGTCTATGTACCTACCTACCTACCCATCTACCTACCTACCTACCTATATGTATATAAACGAACACACACACACCGTGCACTTCTACTGGGGCAATCCCGGAACGCGAAAGAGAAAGAGGAATACCAAACACACCATTGAAAGTGAGGTGTATTATCGCATTCTCTCACGATTGAAGAATGCGATCCGTTAAAACGGATTGCGTACAAGATATTTTCTATCTCTGCTTGGTAATTATCTAAACGGACACAACGGGCACTAACATACATGTACAAATGACCGTAAAACATTTGTATTCTATAGAGTGGAAGATGTAAACTAGATGCAATAAACAATTGCACTGTAAGTTCAACAGCAATTCTTTTTAAGAAAAGAAGCCGGTTCTGTGCGTGAATTCGCAACATAAGTGTCTACCGAATAGCGCAGGACGATAAAAAACTCTGCAGTTGCATGGATGGAGAATGTAAACATTGCCGATTATCGAACGACTAAATTACGAAGGATGTACAATATGCGAATTTGCGTAGCACCAATAAAATCGATAATGCTTATTGAGTGCAGCGTTGCGAGGTCTTATTTCTTTACAGGGGCCGGAATTAAAATTACCTATACTTTCAACTACGTTTTTCTCACAAAGTCCAAATGTTGATCGCAAAAGCATTCCCTTAAGTCCATGTTTACTATTAGATAAATGCCTCCACCTACTATTTACATAATATTAAATTGTAGGTAATTAGTAGTAGAATGCCGATAATTAACTTGTGTTGCCGTTCACTACGATCCGCGACAGAATATTTCCTGTTGCTGTGTTACCCACAGACTCACTTAATACTACGTAAGTTCATGATGTTACCCCGTCATTTCGGAAACATTGTGTGCCGCTTTTCCGAATAGAGACAAATCCGTTTAAAAGTTTATCAAGTTTTGCGTTCGGATTCGTTCATGAGGAACTTCACAAATAAAACTATTGAATGCTTAGAGTCTCGCTGTCGCAAGTTAAATATATTGCTTGTTGCGGATAATTTATTGTCATCACCAGTTGACTTTCCTCGACAATAATAAATGAAATAAAAACCTCAACTTATATTGCTTCATAAATAACACGGAATATACAGTTCGTTTTTCCGGGGCAACGACGAAAGGATACACTTATGTACGTTTTCGCCGATTTAAAGCTAGTTAATTTTGAAATTGTCAAGAATATTGCACACATACAGCTTTCAATTTGGTACGAATGTTTTAACATTAACGCTTGGACTTCTAGTATTTTCACTATTTATATTACCTGTGTTTAATCAACTGGCTTCCGTCTGACTTTTCTGATTAGTTCCTGAAAGCTTCTTGTCATTCCTTTTATTTTGTACTCTGAGCCGTATCGATCGCCGCCCCAGGCATACGTTCATAAGCTGTTTCAATTCACATCAAATGAAACGCCAGACAAACAATTCATTCTGTTGAAAAGTTTGTAAAACTTCGAAGATTAATACTTCACGAGCCCAAATCTTCATGTAAACGCTACACAAATCTTTATATCTTATTATTTCAGAAATTCGGTCACGTAAAATTAGTTGATCGGTCTCACCGTGATTATCGAAACATGATGTACACTTGCAAGCATGTTGTTTCCCTGATTTCAAAAAGTAAAAATGATTTCGCATGTAAGTTTATAATAGCATCGCCATCGCTACTATTACGCACTAAACTTGTGGCAGACAATAGGGCGTTTAGAGTGGCAAAGTCACGACTGACGCATTAGCGCAATGCCAATTAGTTACGACATACTTGTAGTAACTAGTTTATATTTTAGATAATCTGCACATACGAATTACACAAGCAATAAACCAATAACTATGCAGGCGCTCTGGTTACAAATCGGGCTACTACTCGTAAGTGAATAAGTGAAGGAAAATGAACAACAACTCAAGGAGTTCCACGAGTCCAACTTATAATTTCTACCTCACACACATTTACTTATAACTCATTTATAGTGATAGTAATAAATACGTATTGGTCTCTTTGATAGATACTTAGATTAAGCCATGATTTTGGATCTATCTACCAGAAATTTAAACTCCTAATAATTCTGTCACGACACGATGTCAACGACTTCCTTTCCGTAGCAAAAGTTTACTACAACTTGGCATCGCACAAGTTACTTACTTGGTCGTCTATGAAGATTTCAAGGAGCCCCACAGAGCCCCCCAGAACCTAATATCAACCTGGCAGTAACGCCATGCCGACCAGAGTACGAACAAGCGGCTGAAAGTGGGACAGTAACGCTTTCCTCTCAAGCGAGGGCAATGGCTTCTTTCTTTCTTTCTTTCTTTCCTTTACTCGTACTCGGTCGTTTTGTCGGCAGTATTAAGTCAGTTGCTTCCATACAGACAAACATTTACACGCAAAGGTACTTACACAAGTATATATATATACACTGGCTGTAACTACAATAAAACAACTAGGTACTTGTTCTATATGCATGCGTGCTTAACCAAACCAAAGTCATAGTTAGGTTCGGATGGCCTCTAATGATGTAATTTGCTTGTCTTTATTCTCAATAAGGCAAGGCCAACGGAATGAGAATTACAATGGCATGATTGAAATTGAAATTAAGATTGAAAATACTGTTGTAAAGGATGAGCAAAGGATTTACAGGATTTCAAGAGCCACTACCTACATTCAGGAAACTCGAACTTCCAGTTGCTCCACTAAAGTCTTCTAACACTCTGCTTCTCCCTCTGTAATTTTTTTATAAAATATTACACGTCTTAAACTACCCTAAGAAGCATCTCTCTGCATTCTCCATTATACATCTCCTCAACTTCTTACAACCCTCGTTTCCAATTCTTTCCGTTCTCTTTCATTTGCTAAAATCCTGTTCTTTGAACGAACGCGTCCCTGTCGCGACTATTTCCCCATCAAAGAGTTTTTACCGGCAATCACTGTCCCATCTCTTTATTAAAGGTCGTTGCGGCGCCGGCGTCGTCAAGCTTTACCGACTATGTAGCCAACAACGCCGATGCGTAATAACGACGCTCGGCGTCGACGCCGATGTCTATAACGACCACGTAATAGAGTTGACTTTGTCCTTTTAGCGACGAACCAGGAACAAAACAAAAATGTTTAGTTCGAAAAAGTGATTAAGTAAATCAAAAAGACGTTACGTTAATTATCTCATTATGTCAGTTTGTCATATTTAAGTAATGAAGAAGTAACACTATGCAAGGACCATTGTGATCAACGTAGGTCAGGGTCAGTAACATATACGTATAGGTTATATTTGTACCTACCTGTGGTTTTGGCAAAAATAAATCGTTTTATTTCCACTATTCCGATGATGCTTATATTGTTATTGGAATTGTACACGGAATGTGATAACGGATATTGTAGTAACTGAGTACAGAACAGATTCCTGTAATAAATAACCCATATCCGACATATACTTAATATCTACCACCATATAGCAAATGGCTCGTCCGAATTTAACTTTAACACAATATACAGATATGTACCCTACATATATATATGTATGCAGCCGATATACCTAATAGTGTGTGTGTGTGTACATGGCCTTGTTTGACCTAGTTCAAATGCACTTGAGATAGTATAATAGCATAGGTGTTTATGCACACCTTCCTTTTGAACAAGCCGACAAAAAGCAACACCATCTATGTTCACAAGTGCTTATAGTAAAACCCTTTTTAACATCAGTTTGAATCGACCATACCGAAAAATGGTACATAGGCACCAATGGAAGAAAGTAGTGCCAAAACGCCAAGCTCCCAGGATGAGAAATCCTTATACAAGAACGTCGAACATAACCTTTCGCATTTACTGTATTTTAGGAAAGTATTTAAACATCCTCCTTGTGGAAATTGCTATCTGTGTTGAAGGAAAGGGCGAATGTCACGCGGAGGAAAATAAAATCCTTTCCTAATAAGAAGAAAATTCTTACCCCAGAACAAATGTCGCGCCTTCGTCTCTAAAATCAAGAAAACTTAAAAAACTTGGGTGTTTAATTCCTACCAGCTACTAAGCTTGGGGGGCGGGCAGTCCCTCTGGTAGAATTCATTAACTGAAGGATTTTTATCCTGTCATTGTACCTCCAAACAATTTGAGTTCGACATCATCTTAAGTCGTCAGTCCTAAGACTGGTTGGACACGCACTATCACTATGCTGACCTAATCTTCGCACTTCCTTAAAACTAGAACCACCCACATCCTTAAGTATTTATGAACAGTAATCTAATGTAGGTCTACCTCTTTCTGCTGTTTTTGCTTCTAATATGTATCTAACTAGGCCTTCATTCCTGCCACCGTCCATGTTTCGCACCCATACAGCGCCTTGCTCCAGGCATCTTCTTCGAATTTCTAAATTAACCGTTCGCAAGCATAGAAGTAACTTCGACTGTTTTATATCTCTACTGCTCCTTCCATCCTGACTTATCTGACTTCCTAGATACCGAAAATCAACTACTTCTTCTAATTTTTCGTCTCCTATCTTTATATCCCGCTTTCCCTACTTTTTCTTCTATTATGTACCAGTATTCCTGTTTTACTTTTATTTAAGTTGTAAAATACGATACTCAAAATTTAATTTGAAAGTTGAGTACACACTGGCCAAACATGTTTTTCCCTTATTGAAAATACGTAGACAGATTGCTTTTTCAAATTATTAAGAGTCCTTTTCCACGATAATTCTCTTGGAAAACGAAAAACGTGGAATCTGGTCGACGTACAATTCCGAAATTGATTTTAATTTTATTGCCTGGCGAACGCTTTGATGTCGGGGAGTTAAGAACGATGCAAAGGCAAACGAAGTTGCGATTTCAAACCTCTCCTGGCAGGCAAATGGCAAACACGAGTCCCATTCTAGCTCAACAACTCCAATATTCCGATCTGCTTTTGCACTGTTTAGTTTGCTTTCATCTAAACAGGTAGGTAAAGTGTACCTTCAATACGCAATTGTTCCCTACGGAACAACCCTTCCTGCACATATTTATTCACTAACATTTAATATCTTACAACGGGCAAGATATACTGTGGTGTTAATTTTTTGGGGTAGGTATCATAGAAAACAACTTCCTGACATACAGCTCGCTGTAAAAACTGCACCAAGCGGAGAGGTTTAAAGGTTTAGAAGGTCCGTCTGCCTTGGTTTCCTTGGATCAATTAGGCAAAGCTGGGGAAGTATCCTTAAGGGACGCGTACGAGGTTATATAATTTCGGTGTGAATTACAAACAAATAAATGCCTACCTAATTAATTAAAAAGTAATAAAACCGTAATAATATTTCCCTCGTGTACGAAGGTTTCTCACCAAAACAACTGACGATTGGAAGCAATAAAGGACAATTTTTATGGGTACTGGTTTTGAAATTGTTTTACGAAGTATACGGCCATAAATGCTCACGCCAAGTTACGGTAAGATTTAAGATAACATGCTGCAGCCATCAAGTCAAGTTGTACTTCCATTAACTTTCACACGAATGTGCAACCAATACAAATATCACGAACAGATTCCTTCGGGTCGATCTGGGCTGCTGTACAAGTGCCGAACTGAGTATTTATAAGTAAAATAAACGAAGTTTAATAACAGGCTTACGGAATTTTTAAAGAAAACTACACCAATATAATCTTCTCTTTGGCCAAACATACCGCCTACCATAATAACTTAATAGGTCAGTCACTAAAACCTATAGTTACTGCTAGGCATTCTTATAGTAGTAATAAAAGTCTATCATCTTTACAACCAGAAAAGGGATCTAAAAACAATTTTTGCACTTTGATTTGAACCTGAAGAATTAAAGTCGTTAGAACTTTTATATCTTTAAATTTCTAAAACAAGAAATTAATGTACCATTTTACAAAAAAAAAAAAATGGACCACCACAATGGTTTCGGACCTTTTACCTAGGCAAGCTCAACAACATCAAATAGAGACACTAACAGCGCAACAATTTAAAACAAAATGCTTCGGCAATATGTTGCTATAAGTAATCTTATACTACATGTATTTATATTTATATTGTAATACCCGTTTAATGAGTAATTATAACCGCTGCAGCGTACATATTATACATATATTAGATCGTTAAACGAAACGAGTCAGTTAAGTGCAAGTTACAAGGTCAAGGTTTCCGTTTAAACAGTCGTTCTCATAATAATGAACAATTTTATTTATGGAGTTGTGTAGTGTGCTGCTTCTGGTCTGGCGTGGGTGAGGTTATTGTTCAACAGAACAACATGATTATGCAAAATAAAATCGAACCGTTGACGAGCAAGCTATAAAACGTTACATTTAAAAATTGTAGCCGATCCCGAATGCAAAGCACTGCTAACTATTCAAGACGCAGAGTGAAAATGGGATTAACAAAAAATAGAAATTCTTGAAACTTGAAAATTGTAACCTCTTTCTCCATAACCATAACCAGAAGGGTTGTTTATGGAGGAAGTGAGACAGGTATCTCTCCTAAGAAGTCATAGTTTGACAGGCTCTGGATTATGGTAAGACAGGCTTTACTCACTGATTTATGGTGCACCAAAGCTACGATAGGAAGAGATTTCCCGATTGCTTTATGTAATGTGCTATGTATGAACCATGGCCTTAAAATAGGGAAGATCGCCATGGTCAAAATGTAAATCCTATGCATCATAGACAATAATAAAATATAATACGTTGCGGACTATTTTTTTAGTTTGGACAAAATAAAAACCTCGTCATTATTAGACACATATTTAAATTGAACTTACCCGCTTACTTATATAACAGAAATAGACTCAGACTTACCTGAAAAAAACAAGAAAAAATAATTAGAAACATTAAACTACCTAACTATAGCATAGTTTCATTAGAAAGAAAAACATTTAATAGCCGTTATAATCCTTAGAAAAGGTAGAGGGGTTTTAGTCGGTAGGTCCGAGGACTTCCTCCTCGGGAATCCGACACTACCCAGTCGTACGGACGGCTGGGTGTCTTTTGAAGATTTCCCCTCTTCCACGAAGACACAAAAAAAAATTCTTAAAATAAAAGCATGAATCGGCACAGGTATACAAGACGAATATTTTACACATAAGTGACAGAATTTCCTTAACTTTATATAAATCTAACTTCATAAATATTCATGAACTTATGTTCTGCTGATAATTAACAAACACTTTTACTGCAACTTATTTCAGTAACTTCCACAACGATTAGCATACTTATTAAAAGGTAGACGTTGTACTCGAACAAGGATTGAATTCAGAGAAGCGATACGATAAACGGAGTTGGACATGTCAAGGACAGATTCGTTTGCAAACCATAATAAATCGCCATAATAAACAATTCGTATAAATCAATAACAACACGGAGGTATCATATTTTATGAAGTTTAATGCTTTTGATAAAGACATTATTGTTATTGAATGCGATATGCCTGATCACTAATCACTATGTATTTCATTTTTATGTCGCATAATCCATAATCCATAATGCATTGTCCGTTTCTTTTCTTATTTTACTTATCTTTAAACAGTAAATAAATCATGCACATAATGCAATTTTATAGGGTTTAACGTCTACCAACAATAACCAACTATACGAAGGCTCTCCAAATGGAGATCGCGCAATATACAGAAAAAACCATTTTATTTCACTTTCGCCAAATGATGCTAGTGAATGGTTCAACCCATCGACCTACATTGTGGTGCAAACTAGTGGATACAGCCAAAGACTCTCTTCCGTCACGTTTAGAAACCATGCAAATGGGTGAGTTAGTAAATGGGTCAGGAAAGAGACGAGACATACGAAATGAAAACAGATTAGAACTAAAGATTATTCGTGAAGTGTTACTGCTCCAGAGAATTTGCCTACCTACTTATAAGGTTTTAAGGAAAGTGCATAAAAAAGATCGGAATCCAGGGTGGAAAAACCAGAATCCAACGAATGCTAAGATCCTCCTAAGTGACTTTATACATTGGGATATTGTGGTGCAATTTAATTTTGACATGTGTCAGTTATAGACTGTTGCAAAATGCATCATTGTTAACAGTACAAAGGGCAAGTTCGACTAGTGAACGTTCATTTCATACTGGCTTTGAAAAGCTTAAACCTTTGACAGGGTGGCAGAGCCTAGAGGTACAGAACATTGCTTAGCATTCGGGAAGATTCCGATTCGATTCCGGGTCCGTTTACTTTGATCTAAGTCTTTCTCACTTCAAAAAAAAAAAAAAAACTTTTGGGTGTTTCATTCCCACCTGCCAGTAATGCTTGTGGGCGGGCAGTCCCTCCGGACTATGCCGGAAGGTAGGGCGGAAGGCCCTCTTCAGCCTGCTTTCAGGAATCGTGGGAATGGGTGGGTGGTGGTTCGGGTGAGAACGGACGAAATGAAGACAGAAGAGAATGAAAGATTATCTGTGGAATATTACTGCCCCAGCATTTGCCTAAGTTATCCAAGGAAACCACAGAAAAACTTGGACCAAGGCAGACGGATCTGGAATCGAACCGGCGTCCTCCCGAATGCTAAGCAATGGTCTAAACCTCTAGGCCATGCCGCTCGGTTCTCACTTCAACCAGCACCCATCCATATCCACAATTTCTAAAGGGGGGCTGAAGACCAGAAGGACTGCCCGCCCAGCAGTATTAGTAGCTGGTGAGAAAGGTGACCCAAAAGTATTTTGTGTTTATTATAATTTTTCAATTAAGCAAAAAGTTTTGATAGACTTAATGGTTTATTATTTCAGCAACATTGTCTGTTTTATCCGAGAGTTTTAATGATCAACTTCAATGAGGCACTCTGTAAGCAATTATGTAGTGGTACACATAGATCTCTGTATGTATTTATAAAGTTCAACGGTATCAAAACTAATTTTGGTCGTTTTGGAGGAAAAGCAAGGCAGAGAGGCTGTTCCTGATAAACGATGTTGACGTGGTGCCTCGCTTTGTGCTCGACTCGTTAGCTCGCACTCTCTCACCCGCTCCTGTCTTCCTCCTCTTTCGGCAGGACTGGCTTGATGACGTCGATGACGTGTACAATAATAATATAAGAACAGCAAGCAAGGATGCGCTCGAAATGCTTCGCGTGAGACATTAATTGGACTGATGGCAACGAATCGATTTCATCAAATTCCGTTCGTTGCCTTGAGGTCAGAAATTCCACTGTTATGTTTACTTAACTAACTAACTAACAAACATGCTCCCTTTTTTTATTGTTTACGAAAAACTATTCACCGCAAATAGCAATATAAATGCCGATAGAGACAGTACACGAACCCAGTGATGAGTTGGGATGAAAAGAAGAGGATGTTCTATAAACGTTTGTCCACAATTTTCTGACAAACTTCTCTATTACATTCTAGTTAAATCTGTCTATTTTTGATATAATAAATAATTTGATAAATATGTACGCAAAAACACACCAATTAGCTGGGAGAGGAACCCCATAGGAAGCCGATTACAAGGAAGGCCAGAAAAACACTGCTGGAAAGGTGGAAAGACCCTGTTAAGTCATGACTAACTAGAAAGGTAAATAAGAAGAACATGCGGAAGATTGGGGGCAGCCGAAGAAGTGCGTTTGTGTGATTCAAGTAGCTATCACATCAGATGACCATGGGGGATAGTAAATACTTAGAATTGTGCCATACTTTTTTTGTCTTTTATTAGGGATACTAAACAGTGGAATTTGGAATATTCTCCAGCGAAAAATAGTGTACAAATGTGAAATCTTCGTATATCTGTCATCATCGTCATAAGGTCCTAAGATTGGATGGACACGCACTTCCACTCTTCCCTATCCTAAGCTAATCTTCGCATTTCCGTAAACTTACAACATCCCTCTTAGGTCTACCTCTTACTATTGTTTCTGCTTCTAATATGTCTCTGAAGGTGTCCTACCATCCGATCTAGTCTATTTTTATTCACTTCCATAGAGTCCTCTGTTCTCCTATTCTTTCTAATACCTCTTCAATTCTAACCTTTTCTATCGACAGTATCCTCATCATTCGCCGGTAACATCACATTTCGAACGCTTCTAAACTTTCCTTTTGAGCCGCGCCTACCGTTCATATTTCGCACCCGCTCAGACTTTTCACAAGCTTTCATAAATTTCTAAATTAACTGTTCGCGAGCAAAGAAGAGACTTCTTTTTGTTGACGGCGACTCGACCCTGTCCTATCCTCTGTTTTATATCTCTACTTTCCATCCTGATTTATCTGTCTTCCTAGATACCGAAAATCAACCACTTCTTCTAAGTTTTCGTCTCCTATCTTTATATTACCTCTTTCCCTACTTTTTCTTTCCTTGCGTACCAGGTACCAGTATTTTTGTTTTACTTTTATTTATTTTTATACAATACTGTTTTATCAATACCGCTTTCATTTTATTTAAAACTAATCTCCAACTCCTCCTTGCCTGTCAGCATCGATATAAAAGCATTACTGTAAAATTGCTGAAAACCCCATTCCTAATCATTTTACAGTTCCTTAAATAACTTGAAACTGGTGATTTGTCTTGATATGCTATGTTATGTTATGTATAAAGATGACATTCGCCAGTAAGTATACACACACGTAGATTAACCTAATAATAATACACTTATTCCTACTCTTAAATAGCCGAGCTTACATTCTGTGACCTTCAGTTATTTTTATAGCAGCGACTTACGTTAAAACTAACGCAATGTTATCATCATTTTTTTATCATTGCAACGACGCCAAACACCTTCAACATGCATACGTATGTGGATAATTTTAAAAGTAAGCATCGCATCGGTAGCAAAATCTTCTTCATTTAGCAAGGAGTATATCAAATTTATTAAATTTTGAAAAATGTATGTAAAAATTTATAAGCTATAAGTTTTCTAGTGTTAGTCTGCCAGTACCTTTGATAATACTCATTAAAAGGCTGCCTCTATTTAATACTTTAAGAGTAATAAATCAGAAACTTAAAATTTTTACAGGACTGTGAAGCTGAAGATTCCGAGTATAGGTACTGCAAAGCTGCAAACTACATTTTCGCGACCTGCTGTAATGTATTGATACAATAATTTAATTTATGTATCTGCAATCTATACCATGGTGTCTTTTTATTTCTCGATTGCATGTAAAAATTATTTAATTTATAAGGATTAAATTTTCCTTTAAAAAAAGGCACAGATGCTGTGCTCTAGCCATTTTTTCATTTTTTTTATCTCTCCCCGATGCGACTATTTCCCTAAACATCCTGTACATCAAAACAGTGCCGAAATGATTAGTTGGCACTGCACCTACAAAAACCGTGCAAACTTAATGTTATTGTATATGTACGCATATATGTATTGTGTCGCAGAAATGTGTGGGTAAAAGCTATAAATAACAAGAACGGACTTGTAACTCTTTATTTTAGCAGACAAACACCGCCACTGCCGTAATTATTGAGATAGTTTACATCTTTACATCATCGTTAGCCACTTTCGTTTCGTTTGTTTTAATTGTCTTTGGATTGTAAACATAAATGTAACAACATGCCTTAGTTGTAACGATCAGGACCGTCTTAGACCATGCCGATGCCCTTGGGCACACAAGAATTTGGGACCCTTTTGGATAGTAAAGTAAACTGAATGATACAAGCATTTGTCCGTTATGATCTTTTAATTAAATCAAATATACTTTGTCGATGTATAAGTAAAATACGTACACGTCTACCAATTATTGTACCTTCAATTTAATATTACTACTACACGTTGGTACTTCAACCATTTTGTAAACAAATTATCAATCAATTAGATAGCATTGATCAATTAGATACGATAAAAATTTGATTTATAATCTGGGAAAGTACTAAATTATGCTAATTTGACTTATCTGGTTTCAGTGCCACATGAAAAAGGTCGCCCTACAACTACGACCGGGTGAAAACAAAGTGGGTAATAATTCCTACGATCAATGTATTTTTTAATGGGAACTCAAATATGGTTCGGAAATTGTCCTTAAATATTGAAAGTTACAGATGTTCTTATCTTAAAGTAAACAACATATATTCGTAATAATTAGCCTTTAAAGTCACATTTCAAAATCTTGATGCCAGCGGCAAACGATAGGTCGGAAGTGGGTGCGCTTTTTTATTGTTTGTTTTGTCCTCTATTTCAGGTAGTAGCTAGTAATATTATAAAAACATGTTAAAAATACCGTAAATAAAAAAGGTGTACCGATCATACGTCAACGTTAATGTATGCGGGTTGTTTGTGCACGTGTGTGGTGGCGAGCGGTAAAAAAGGCCTACCTATATGAGAGAAGGGATACTGGTGGTTATGCGGCGGGATTTGCGGAAGTTATCGAAAGGGAATCTTGTCTTAGAGCAGCTCTCAACGAAGGCAGTCGATGGTTAGTACGAAAATCCATCAAAAATGTTATAACTATTTGATTCCGAGTAAAGATTCGTACAGGCCAAAGGGTCTCCGGGTTGTAAGTTAATAGATATTTAAACTGGTCTCAAAATTATATAAAGTGAATTAACTGCTTCATTATTTGGTCAATTTTTCTTTGGTAAGTATAAATAGAGGTTTTACTAACATTGATCGAAAAACGAATCGGAACAAGGTTGAAAATGGGGGAGGCATTACAAAGAGTAGGATATTATATAAATCAATTAGAAATAGGTGAGATTGGTTGGTAGAACAACTATTCAAAGATGAAGGGTTATTGTTAGAGACATATTAGAGGCAAAAAAAAGGAGTTAAAAAGGGTAAAGGGACTTGGATTAAATAATTGCTCGCAAACGGAAGAAAATGCAAAGATTATCTAGATAGAAAGTAGAAGCGTATGCGACAACCACTCTTTCGGCTGAAAATCAAAGTTTATGTACTGAAAACTCACCCCCGATCGATAACAATAATGAAGATATTATTGTACGACAGGTGATTAACGACACAAACAGCCGAAACGCGGAGTTAATTTTGTCATATACATATACTGATTATAACTCCATTTCCTCGGAAATTTAACAACTTATTAAATTAATAGAAGGTACAATATTCGTTGTTGTAATCATTCCTGTACTAGATAACAAGATTTAATATTAAAATATGAACGTTTAAATTTATTCTGTACGCATCACAATTCCGCGTCGCAAAACAGAAACGTTCGGTGCAATAAAAATAAAATTTAAATAGATTCGGCCTTTAAACTAGTTTTCACATTCAAGGATATAAAACGAGTACGAATTATCTAATTTGAAATTCTGGCGTGATATTGAAGTAAGTGAAACAAATAATGACGCAATGCAACTATTACATACATACACACATCAAAACTTGTTAATGCTGATAACGACGACAACGAAATACGTCTTTCTACTTATTTTTTATATGTATACACACTGATTTCACTTCAATTGGACACATGTAAACAATTGTGTAAATAAAAACAAAATGATTATAAAAACACCAACCCAGATGTTGAGAAAATACTTTTTATGTCTATTTTCACTAACATTATAGATTGTACAGATATTTTTAATTGGTTTATCTACATTAACATACATAAATAGTTAAAAAAATACAAAAAAAAAAACAATTTTTCAACAGTAACCACAGCAATTTTGCTTTTGGGGTATATGATAGTGTATTAAAATCCTTGGAATTCACTTATAATGAAAATGTGGTTTTTACACAGACCGCAAATAGAGGCAAAGATGCCCAGCCACGTGGAGAGCAGAGGTAAGAAAACAACAGCTGTGCACAGCACACGCCGCCGGGACTCTAGCGTAATAAAATCGTAAATCGTAGTACCCCATCTATATAGAAGTTTCACTTCAAAATGATTTACACTTCCTGTGTAGAGATACATGTTTATTGGTACACCTAAATTTTTGAAGGCACGAACCGCCACTGGATTAAGTATGTATTTAATTATCCGAATTTAATTGTAATACAGCATCTAATCGCGCAGTAATAAAGAGTCCACATTTACGGGCACGTGTATTTTCTCGCCGGTTGTATTATGTACTACTCAATTGTACATTTTAAAGTGAAACCCATAATTCAAAGCGCAGAACCGCACGCATTTTATAGCCCCGCTACAAACGGAAAACAATGGAACAAAACGTCGTCGTCGGCCGTTACGTAAACACCGATCGATTCGAATGTTCGACGTGAATACGCGATACGATTTGCTTAATTAATTTCAAACGAACCAACCGAATGGATGGTGTAACCACATCGCGAAAGAAGGAGGGAATATTACAAAGACAAGGGCTCAAAACAAAAAATAAACAACAGCTGACTCCAATAATAATAACTGGAATAAGAATATCGGAAAATAAATAAAAAAATAGTTAAAATATCGTCGGCCTAAGTACAGGCCTTATATGTGCGAACACGTGCGGTCCTCGCTAATTTGATAATTCATCACTGCACAGTTTTCGGAAATAATTCACGGCTTATATTTCATTAGTTAGATACTTTAAAAATGTAAATGTCAGACACATCTTTCAATTTTTCTGTAATATTATTTACAAAAGCCAACAGGGTGGCCTAAATCTACGACTTTTTTGCAACGTTTTATTGCAATCGCGTCTCTGACATTAGCGGAATGCATCTACAATACAACAGGTTATAGGCATAGGCATTATTATGTTGGTAAGTACGCATAAACCATTTCGATTTCGAGTCGTAACCAGCTAATTGTTCTTCGTTAATCGGGGCGAATGAATATAAATCACTTATACCGTGAACGCGAACACGTTTGAAAGCTAAATGCGTCGGGTAGCGAGATGAAAAGTAGTTTTCGTTTTTATCAGTGCGAAATGTAACAAACAAAAAGACACTTAAACATTGAAATTTACGAACGTGAAAACAAAACACGTTTAATAATTATACTTTTAAAAAGAAACCAATGTTGCACGATCTACGTTTTAAAATTATAATGAAAGGTTGTGCCTGGGTTAACATTCGCGTTGAAAAAACTCATAAAAGTACCATCATTCAGCAGAGGATAGATTAGCGACAAAATTGGTAAGAATAGGTACCATCTGTCAGCGACAAATTATACCCCTTGCAGTATTTTTCTATAACATCTCTATTTCGAGATACGCCCCGTGTAGTGCCAGCTTGTCAGTTCTCCACTCGTTTTTCGTCGAGTAGCGACAAATTATACCCCTTGCAGTATAATTCTATAATTCGAGATATGGTATGTGTAGTGCCAGTTTGCAGTTTTCCAATCGTTTTTCGTTGATTAGCTAGAGGATAGACTAGCGACAAAATGGGTATAAGTAGGTACCATCTTTTAGCGACAAATTATACCCTTTTGCAGCATTTTTCTACACCATCTCTATTTCGAGACAGGCTATGTGTAGTGCCAGCTTGCNATATGTATTATTAATAGTTCCGCCGTACTCATTATAGATTAACATATTAATTCATTATTTATTTTACATATCAGCCATCAGAGTTCTTATCTACAGTGTCTCAGCTGCCTTTGTTTTCGCTAAGTTATCGACTTCGTTTTATCGCTTAAAAAGTTATGTACACTTTTGTTGTTTTATGTTAACCATAAAAACTGTACGTTTATAATAATGGCCTCACATTTTGTCAAACACATACAGGTGTCTTTGGCAATGAAGGAGAAACGTCTGCGAAACCTCGTTTTACACTCTGTTCGACTTCAACACACACCTATCCAGAACCATACGTGCATACATGCCGTAGTATATTCTTGCCTAAACCGGTTTTGATTTCAACAACGCCCTTTCAAAATACGTACATATTCTACCACTCTGCTTCTAAAGTATCAACACTTTAGCTACTTTCAGTGATATAAAAACCAAGAAAACACCAAATCCGTTTTTGAGGAGACCGTCCATCTCTCTTTCTGACGACTCCTTTCGTAGATTACCCGATCGAGCAGACAACGAACGCTTTTGCTCGTTTATCATGAGAGGAGTGACAAGAAAGTTGTGAGGCAGTTAAGATCAAACACTAGCGCGTATTCGTACTCTTAATCGCAATAACGTTTTCCTTAGACCTTTGTGAGTGCAAATCGGAAAATGACTGCGAATGCGGAGGCAAGCAAACAAATGACTTACTCCTTATAGTGTTATCCTAGAACTTGCGAAGTGATGAAATACGTATCCGTGAAACAAGTGGGTTAATGCAATGGTAATCCAAACGCGTTTCAAGTGGAACACTAACTACCACCTCCTTTACGAGTTTCACTGTTTACATAAAAACTATTCCGTAAATTGTCCGCTGGAACTACAAAAGCGCTTATTATTAATTATGCGGTAATGATTTTTTTAGCACCACACAGGAAGCGATGTAAACAAAAATGGCAGACGCTGTCGAGAAGGCGAACACTACTACTATTTGGCGGCGTATTAATTCTTCTTGCCGTAGCCCGATCGTCGCGATCACACAGAGTGAAACGAACGGCACGAAAATAGCACAAAACACGCTGCTACGTGGCAGCTATGTTATTAGTAAAGAAACCAAAATAGCACACAACACGAGCTGTACACAAACACAAAGGTTCTCTCTCACGCGGGGAGTCGTAGCACAACACACATACACTTGGTTTTGATCCCGCCTGCTGCCCGCTTTTACACTTGCTAAAATATGCACTGAACGAAATTGACGGATCAAACGCAACACCTGCGTTTGCGGCCACTGTTGCACTAGCACCAGGAATCGGTGAGTTGGATGGTCGTCTGAAGAATCAAGGTGGCGTTTTCGCGGTAGAACGGACGTAAAGATCTTTACCGAACAACGTCTCGACCTCGAATGAGCGGCGCGCGGCTCGATTGAAATGCGGGCTCTGCCGGCGCCGCTGCGTTGCCGCCTGCTACGATGACGACGAGGAGGAGTGGGGTCGACGGGCGGACTATCGTTAAACCACTTTGTTGCGCCAGGCTAAAGTTGATGTAGGAGAGCTCATAGTTCATTTCGCGAAGGTAACTGCGATCTGCTACATTACTGAATTTGTATAGCGGCCACCTTGGAGCCTCGATCTCAAATGATGAAGACATATTCGTGGATGTCGAACAGACGCGGATGTTAAAATGCCGAATTGTAAGGTGATCCCATCATGCATCCACCTTGGAGCCTCGATTTCAAATGATGAAGACATATTCGTGGATGTCGCACAGACGCGGATGTTAAAATGCCGAATTCTAAGGTGATCCCATCATGCATCCACCTTGGAGCCTCGATTTCAAATGATGAAGACATATTCGTGGATGTCACACAGACGCGGATGTTAAAATGCCGAATTCTAAGGTGATCCCATCATATATCCACCTTGGAACCTCGCTCTCAAATGATGCAGACATATTCGTGGATGTCGCACACACGCGAATGTTAAAATTCCGAGTTCTAAGGTGATACCATCATGCATCCACCTTGGAGCCTCGATTTCAAATGATGAAGACATGTTCGTGGATGTCGCACAGACGCGGATGTTAAAATTGCGAGTTCTAAGGTGATCCCATCATGCATCCACCTTGGAGCCTCGATCTCAAATGATGAAGACATATTCGGGGATGTCGCACAGACGTGGACGTGAAATTTTCTAAGGTGATCCCCCCCCAAGTTCTAAGGCGATCTCATCATACATCCACCTTGGAGCTTCGATCTCAAATGATGAAGACATATTCGTGGATGTCGTACAGACGTGGACGTGAAATTCCAAGTTCTAAGGCGATCTCATCGTACATCCACCTTAGAGCCTCGATTTCAAATGATGAAGACATGTCCGTGGATGTTGCACAGACGCGGATGTTAAAATTGTGAGTTCTAAGGTGATCCCATCATGCATCCACCTTGGAGCCTCGATCTCAAATGATGAAGACATATTCGTGGATGTCGCACAGACGTGGACGTGAAATTCCAAGTTCTAAGGCGATCTCATCGTACATCCACATATGTATTATTAATAGTTCCGCCGTACTCATTATAGATTAACATATTAATTCATTATTTATTTTACATATCAGCCATCAGAGTTCTTATCTACAGTGTCTCAGCTGCCTTTGTTTTCGCTAAGTTATCGACTTCGTTTTATCGCTTAAAAAGTTATGTANCAGTATTTTTCTACACTATTTCTATTTCGACATACAGTATTTATTGTGACAGTCTAATATCAAGCCAGCATTTCCTCTATTTTCCGGTGATCATTTCGAGCGACAAATTTTTAAATTTAGCAACAAATTAGCGACAAATTACAGTGCTTTTAAAAATGAAAAACCTGAACCGTTTACCATCCAGTAAACGTCTTTGTTCGACCAACCGATAAAATGCATGATATGGACGGTGGTCAATGAAATGAGATAACATTTAAACATGCACATTACAAAAACGATACAACACTACGGACGATTGGTTAGAGACAACACCAAGAAAACGCTCAGTCACATGTGTGCAATAACCACGATATAATTTACAATACTTTACATTGCATTTACAATACTTTTGTGTTATGTATGTGCATGAGTACAGGCGAGAGCAGAGCAAATAAAGGTCACGAGTTTCATTGCCAGACGGAAGTGAGTGCGCAGTGTGTTATCAACAGCAGATTGCTAGTTCTCCAGGACGACTTCAACAACACACTTTCTCCAAGCTTACGTAACGTGTTAGTAAACGCGCGTCCGCAAGAAACAAATTAAAAATGAAAAACGAAATACTTTAAAGTAAATGTAAAATACGCTCTTATTATTCGCACAGGCAGAGACCAATACCTTAAGGCAATCTGATTATGAAAATGCCGTGTGAAAACTGAAACACTTATAACATGTAAGGAATGAATTGAGTCAACGAAAGCGAAGAATGCGACTTAAACAAAACCTAACTGATTTATTTCATCTCAACTTGGGATTCTAAAAGTCGATACCACCAATTGTTCCTCTCTGATTTCGTACAACATTAATTCTACACTTTGATAAGTTTATCTGTATATACCACAAGCGTGCATCGTCGTTAATATATAAATTCAATGTAGCATATACTCGATTTATTAGCTCGTAGCTATAGCAGCAACAAAAAGACCATTACAGGTAGCAAATTATAGAGCGGAACTTAACCAGCTCACAATTAATTACAACAGCGAGAGCCTGGCAAAGGTGACTTAAAAAACCACTTAATTGAGTGATATTTTTGTTAAAATTAATTGCAAACTAATTTGAAAAACCCTAACACCTTGAGCTGCGAATCGACCAAAATCAAATGTTAACAAAATTATGAGATTAAACCATTGACTTATGTATAATTTTAATCATACATGTACTTCATTATTTTGTCAATTATTCTTAATAACATTCATCTTATTCTTTTACAGGAGAACAGAAGAGACTTAAAAGCTACATGTAGTTATAGATAACGCTACTATTGTTAACTATCATACTTGCATGTTTAAATAGTGGAAATGTAGAGATAAGTAGGTACAGTGACATTCCCTCAATATAAACTTAAGTAATTATTTAATTAGGTGCAATTATTGTTTACGATTTTAGCATTGTATGCATGACGATTGAAATAGTTTAAGTTTTCTCACAAGATTTTAGAAGCTCAAATATCGAGAAATATGTATTTATAACCAGCAACTAAGGTGATCCAAGCAAACCACAGGCAAACATAGATCAGGCAATCCAAGTGGGACATGAGACAGAGGCCCCCCTGTAGCTTCCTTTTAGGAAACGTGGAAATGGGTAGATAGTGATTAGAGTCAGGAAGATGAGACGGACAAAATGAAGGCTGAAGAGGGTAAAAGATTATCCTTGAAATGTCACTGTTCCAGCATTTACTCCACATGTGATCCAAGGAAAACAAAGACAAACTTGGACTGGAGCAAAAGGACCCTGAATCCAATCGGAGAATAGGGCAGAAACACCCCTCTATTTCCTTCTAGGAAATGTGAAAATGGGTGGATAGTGGTTGGGGTCAGGAAGATGAGACAGACAAAATGAAGACTGAAGAGAGTGAAAGATTATCCCTGATATATTACTGTCCCAGCAGTTACTTAATATGTGATCCAAGGAAATTAGAGACAAACTTGGATGGGGCAGACAGAGCCGGAATCCAACCGGAGGATAGGGTAGAGCCCCCCCCCCCCTTTAGCTTCCTTTAAGAAAAAGAAGAAACGGAAGGATAGTGGTTGGGGTCAGGAAGATGAGACATACTCAATGAAGACAGAAGGAAGTGAAAGATTATCTATGAAATGTTCCTGGCCCAACATTTACTTAAAACGTGATCCAAAGAAACTACAGAAAAACTTGGGCTGGGGCAGGCAAACCCGGAACCCAATCGGATAGGGCAGAGGCCCCCCTTTATCTTGCTTTTAAGAAAAGTGGAAACGGGTGGATAGTGGTTGGAGTCAGGAAGATGAGACAGACAAAATGAAGACTGAAGAGAGTGAAAGATTATCCCTGATATATTACTGTCCCAGCAGTTACTTAATATGTGATCCAAGGAAATTAGAGACAAACTTGGATGGGGCAGACAGAGCCGGAATCCAACCGGAGGATAGGGTAGAGCCCCCCCCCCCCTTTAGCTTCCTTTAAGAAAAAGAAGAAACGGAAGGATAGTGGTTGGGGTCAGGAAGATGAGACATACTCAATGAAGACAGAAGGAAGTGAAAGATTATCTATGAAATGTTCCTGCCCCAACATTTACTTAATACGTGATCCAAAGAAACTAGAGACAAACTTGGGCTGGGGCAGGCAAACCCGGAATCCAATCGGATAGGGCAGAGGCCCCCCTTTAGCTTGCTTTTAAGAAAAGTGGAAACGGATGGATAGTGGTTGGAGTCAGGAAGATGAGACAGACAAAATGAAGACTGAAGAGGGTAAAAGATTATCCCTTATATATATTATTGCCCTAGCATTTACTTAATATGTGATCCAAGGAAATTAGAGACAAACTTGGATGGGGCAGACAGACCCGGAATCTAATCGGAGGATAGGGTAGAAGCCCCCCTTTAGCCTCCTTTAAGGAAAAGTGGAAACGGAAGGATAGTGGTCGCGGTCAGAAAGATGAGACACACCCAATGAAGACAGAAGTAAACGATTATCTATGAAATGTTACTGTCCCTGCATTTGATTAATACGTGATCCAAGGAAAACAGACAAACTTGGACTGGGGCAGACGGACCCCTGAATCCAAACGGTGTTCTCCGGAATACTAACCCATCGCGTTTAGGCCATCGCCTTACTTTTACCAAGCATCACCGATATTATTACAGGAATATATGTGGTACCTACAAGGTGGCGTGCAATTTTTTTTTGATGAAAAAACAAAGTGATCTAATATGTGTAGTTCGAGAACAACAATGCGCTTATCCAAAATTACATCCCCCTCCCATACCCTTATTTTGAACGATCTAGGATTAGCTGTTCCTTAACATTGGGGTGAAGACCTAAGGACTCCAACAGGCGGAATGGGAGACACGTACTATTAATGACTTAATACTGCGTTACTCTTAAGAACAAAACTTTTTAAACATACAAAATGAACACCTCAATTGCATGTTATTTAAGTAAATGCCTACCTCCCATTTTTTATTTTTTTAAGCAGTGCTTCGAAATAACATTCAATTTTTTTAATGTACCTCTAATTAGTGTATGTATTTTAAACAGCGGATGAACAAATTGTAAATGTATAAATGTGTATTTACATTTTACCAATTAGTTAATTAATTAAGTTGGTGTTTCGTTTCTATGGGCACTAAGTGAACTAAGAGATAAACCAGGATATGGAAGAGATTACTTGACTTCATCTAATTATCATCATACACCGTTAGTTTTTAGTAATAAGAAGGTAAATACAGCAATTAGTCAACTATGCTTAGGACCCAGATACAATGATGTCAGCAATTATTGTAATAATAAGTACTTTTACTTGTAGTCCACTATGGGACCTATATGTGGAACATTTGATGAAAACCACATTTCCCAATTTAATTCATGTTAAGTGGTGCCTAGCATTGTTCACTTCCGCGTTCTTAAGGGAGATTCCCAATTAGGACAGGTGCAATCTGACCTAGTTTTTAACTGTCCAACATAATGGCCACCGACGTATTCGCCAATCAGATGCATCGAGCCGATTTATAACAATCAAACTGGCATACCTGAATTAGTCGTAAAATTACGTAAAAAGTTGTATATTATTATTTTGTTCGTTAAAATTATGGAGTTAATTAGTATTAAATGTTTCAAACTTCTATTGTAATATCATGTATAATATGAAGCACGTATTTTTAGTTGAAACGCATAACATTACGGATATATGTATTATTAATAGTTCCGCCGTACTCATTATAGATTAACATATTAATTCATTATTTATTTTACATATCAGCCATCAGAGTTCTTATCTACAGTGTCTCAGCTGCCTTTGTTTTCGCTAAGTTATCGACTTCGTTTTATCGCTTAAAAAGTTATGTACACTTTTGTTGTTTTATGTTAACCATAAAAACTGTACGTTTATAATAATGGCCTCACATTTTGTCAAACACATACAGGTGTCTTTGGCAATGAAGGAGAAACGTCTGCGAAACCTCGTTTTACACTCTGTTCGACTTCAACACACACCTATCCAGAACCATACGTGCATACATGCCGTAGTATATTCTTGCCTAAACCGGTTTTGATTTCAACAACGCCCTTTCAAAATACGTACATATTCTACCACTCTGCTTCTAAAGTATCAACACTTTAGCTACTTTCAGTGATATAAAAACCAAGAAAACACCAAATCCGTTTTTGAGGAGACCGTCCATCTCTCTTTCTGACGACTCCTTTCGTAGATTACCCGATCGAGCAGACAACGAACGCTTTTGCTCGTTTATCATGAGAGGAGTGACAAGAAAGTTGTGAGGCAGTTAAGATCAAACACTAGCGCGTATTCGTACTCTTAATCGCAATAACGTTTTCCTTAGACCTTTGTGAGTGCAAATCGGAAAATGACTGCGAATGCGGAGGCAAGCAAACAAATGACTTACTCCTTATAGTGTTATCCTAGAACTTGCGAAGTGATGAAATACGTATCCGTGAAACAAGTGGGTTAATGCAATGGTAATCCAAACGCGTTTCAAGTGGAACACTAACTACCACCTCCTTTACGAGTTTCACTGTTTACATAAAAACTATTCCGTAAATTGTCCGCTGGAACTACAAAAGCGCTTATTATTAATTATGCGGTAATGATTTTTTTAGCACCACACAGGAAGCGATGTAAACAAAAATGGCAGACGCTGTCGAGAAGGCGAACACTACTACTATTTGGCGGCGTATTAATTCTTCTTGCCGTAGCCCGATCGTCGCGATCACACAGAGTGAAACGAACGGCACGAAAATAGCACAAAACACGCTGCTACGTGGCAGCTATGTTATTAGTAAAGAAACCAAAATAGCACACAACACGAGCTGTACACAAACACAAAGGTTCTCTCTCACGCGGGGAGTCGTAGCACAACACACATACACTTGGTTTTGATCCCGCCTGCTGCCCGCTTTTACACTTGCTAAAATATGCACTGAACGAAATTGACGGATCAAACGCAACACCTGCGTTTGCGGCCACTGTTGCACTAGCACCAGGAATCGGTGAGTTGGATGGTCGTCTGAAGAATCAAGGTGGCGTTTTCGCGGTAGAACGGACGTAAAGATCTTTACCGAACAACGTCTCGACCTCGAATGAGCGGCGCGCGGCTCGATTGAAATGCGGGCTCTGCCGGCGCCGCTGCGTTGCCGCCTGCTACGATGACGACGAGGAGGAGTGGGGTCGACGGGCGGACTATCGTTAAACCACTTTGTTGCGCCAGGCTAAAGTTGATGTAGGAGAGCTCATAGTTCATTTCGCGAAGGTAACTGCGATCTGCTACATTACTGAATTTGTATAGCGGCCACCTTGGAGCCTCGATCTCAAATGATGAAGACATATTCGTGGATGTCGAACAGACGCGGATGTTAAAATGCCGAATTGTAAGGTGATCCCATCATGCATCCACCTTGGAGCCTCGATTTCAAATGATGAAGACATATTCGTGGATGTCGCACAGACGCGGATGTTAAAATGCCGAATTCTAAGGTGATCCCATCATGCATCCACCTTGGAGCCTCGATTTCAAATGATGAAGACATATTCGTGGATGTCACACAGACGCGGATGTTAAAATGCCGAATTCTAAGGTGATCCCATCATATATCCACCTTGGAACCTCGCTCTCAAATGATGCAGACATATTCGTGGATGTCGCACACACGCGAATGTTAAAATTCCGAGTTCTAAGGTGATACCATCATGCATCCACCTTGGAGCCTCGATTTCAAATGATGAAGACATGTTCGTGGATGTCGCACAGACGCGGATGTTAAAATTGCGAGTTCTAAGGTGATCCCATCATGCATCCACCTTGGAGCCTCGATCTCAAATGATGAAGACATATTCGGGGATGTCGCACAGACGTGGACGTGAAATTTTCTAAGGTGATCCCCCCCCAAGTTCTAAGGCGATCTCATCATACATCCACCTTGGAGCTTCGATCTCAAATGATGAAGACATATTCGTGGATGTCGTACAGACGTGGACGTGAAATTCCAAGTTCTAAGGCGATCTCATCGTACATCCACCTTAGAGCCTCGATTTCAAATGATGAAGACATGTCCGTGGATGTTGCACAGACGCGGATGTTAAAATTGTGAGTTCTAAGGTGATCCCATCATGCATCCACCTTGGAGCCTCGATCTCAAATGATGAAGACATATTCGTGGATGTCGCACAGACGTGGACGTAAAATTCCAAGTTCTAAGGCGATCTCATCGTACATCCACCTTGGAGCTTCGATCTCAAATGATGAAGACATATTCGTGGATGTCGCATAGACGCGGAAGTTAAAATTCCGAGTTCTAAGGTGGTCCCATCATGCATCCACCTTGGAGCCTCTATTTCAAATGAAGAAGACATATTCGTGGATGTCGCACAGACGTGGACGTGAAATTTTCTAAGGTGATTCCTTCATACATCCACCTTAGAGCCTCACTCTCAAATGATGAAGACATGTTCGTGGATGTCGCACAGACGCGGATGTTAAAATTTCGAGTTCTAAGGTAATCCCATCATGCATCCACCTTGGAGCCTCGATTTCAAATGATGAAGGCATATTCGTGAATGTCGCACAGACATGGACATCAAATTCCAAGTTCTAAGGCGATCTCATCATACATCCACCTTGGAGCTTCGATCTCAAATGATGAAGGACATATTCGTATACGCCGCACAAACGTGGACGTGACATTGCGAGTTCTAATGTGGTCCCGTCATACATCCACCTTGGAGACTAAATCTCAAATGATTAAGGACATATTCGTGTACGCCGCACAGACGTGGATGTGAAATCGCAAATTCTAAGGTGCCTCCCCACATTCCTGTATGCCGTTGAGACGTGGACCTTAAGGGAAGTATGAGAAAGATTGACGCGCTACAAATGTTGGAGATGGACGTTGAAAATGTTGTAGACTAAATTTCAGATATACAGATCTAAACTGAAGGAACTCTACATCGGACATCATCTATCTTCCACTGTCTAGGCCCGTACTCTGACTTTCTCCGGCTACGTATCGCGGCGGGGCAAATGTTTCCATCGAGCCTCTCATAACACAGGGTAAGAGAGTACATGACGGATCAGCCACTAAATGGGCTGATTAAATCGAGATAAAGTGGTATAATTTTGTACGGTTCGGCAACTCTGCAACCACCTCTCTGTACAAAAGCTTAACGATTTTTTTTCTGAAGTGGCGTTCTACCCTGACGTGCCTATTCGAAATCGTGTATTCATTTATGAAAAACAATTTAGATGCATATTTATGAAGGTAACTCGGCTTCGTTAAGCGTGAAAATAAACTTAAGAGGCTAGTTTCTTTTTGGAATGACACAAAAACTAAAACAAGTACACCCTAAATATTAATGAATTATTTAGGCAAAAAACAGACTTTATTGCTCTGATGTGATACAAACATCGAATCCTTTACGCTGCAGAGATTTAATTTGGAAAAATTTTTAATCGTAAGAAACAACAAGAAAGAAAAATAAAAGAGTAGAGGAACAACCTTTTTTTAGCAATAAATGCTCATTAGCTACTCATTTACCCCTGTCAATATTGTAAATACTCCCAAGTTCGTTTGCCCGTGTCTGAACAAAATATAAATTATGCATCAATTTGTTTTTTTCTGACACGTCGTTTTTTTTCAACTGCAGATCGCAAGTTCGCGACTCACCAAGGCTATCAACTTTTCCAAAAGCAGCGGCTTCAAGAGTCATTTTCGTTTTCCTTTTTTTAAGCACTTGCATGTTTGTGTATGTCGTCTACCTAACAATGTGTACGACAGTGCGCTTGTATAACCCCGGAATGCTGAACAAAGCACTTTTAATAATAATTATCTTTTAGAATTAATAATTAAGTTTTATTACCGCTAAGCATGGAGAAATTTTGATTGATATTATTACCCAGACCTGGAGTGACGTGAACTGGGTAGATCATCTAAGTGATGGTCAATGGCTATCAAACTTTCATTTTTCTAAACTAAAGTACAAGTGGCTATAGAGTATAAGAGTAATAAATCGCCCTACTAAAATAGGGGTAACAAGGGATAAGCATGGGGCAAACTAAGGGCATGCCGATAGAAGAATTACCCTGTAGGTTCCTCATGAGGACCCTCACAAATGAAAGAAGTGGTACCAAAGTGAGGTATGACTTACGAATTTTCCAAAAGGATCTTAGGAGGCACAACTAACAGTCGTTACAAAAAAGTGAACCTCTTTAGTTTCCTTTAGGGGAATCGTGGAATGAGTGACGAGACGGAGATGAAGACTATAAGAATGAAAGGCTATTTGTTGAATCTAAACGCCCCAGCATTTACCCACACGATCCTAGAAAATCGTAGAAAAATTTTGGGTCTAAATAGGTGGCATAATTAAACTTTATCGTGTTGCATTAACACCAGCTAACACTAGTGGTCGGGCTATACCAGCAAACTACACTGTGCTGTAAAGTGGGGAGTAGGGAAGTGGAATGGGTGATAATGTGGATAAAGAGATAAAGATAGGACGAAAAAGAATGAAAGACTATTAATGCCCCAGTATTTGCCTACACGACCCAAAAAAGTACAGAAAAAATTGGGTCAAGGCAGGTGGATGAATTAAATTTTATTTTGTTATACTCCTGACGTTAATGGGCGGTCTATTTTTAGCGATTTACACTGTGGTGCAAAGGATTGCGTAGGGAAAATGACCCTCTGTAACCTCTTTTATAAATTTTGGAATGGTTGGGGGGTAGGGGTTAGGCAGAGGATGACGAGACTAACGAGATAAAGACACTATAAGAATGAAGGTCTACGTGTTGAATCTTAACGTCTCAGCATTAAGTTTTACAACCCCGGGAAATCACAGAAAAGATTTGGGTCTAAGTAGGTGGAATAATTAAACTTTATCGTGTTGCATTAACACCAGCTAACACTAGTGGGCGGGCTATTCCAGAAAACTACACTGTGGTGTAAAGTCGGGAGTATAGCGGTGGAATGGGTGATAATGTGGATAAAGAGATAAAGATAGGACGAAAAAGAATGGAAGACTATTAATGCCCCAGTATTTGCCTACACGACCCAAAAAAGTACAGAAAAATTTGGGTCAAGGAAGGTGGATGAATTAAATATTATTGTGTTTTACTCCTGACGATAATGGACGATCTATTTTAGCGATTTACACTGTGGGACTAAGGATTGCGGAGGGGCAAATGACCCCTGTAGTCTCTTTTAAAAATCGTGGAATGGGTGGGGGTAGGGGTTACGCATAAAGACACTATAAGAATGGGGGTCTATGTGTTGAATCTTAACGCCTCAGCATTAACTTTTACAACCCCGGGAAATTACGGAAAAATTTGAGCCGAGGCAGGGTCAACGACCTACACGAGGTGCAAAGTGATCGTAGGTTGTATAGCTCTCATTAGCCTCGTAGAATGGGTGAGTAGTGGTGATCAAGGGATTATGTTTCTGGCACTAGATTATATAAAATGAATGTTACTATTAATTTGGGTACAAAACTAGGTTTTTATCGGCTTCACACAAACCACTTCACTGCCACTAGAGAAACCGTGGTTGAACGCTGTAAGAGCTGCTTACCTAGGAAGACACTCGCCCACTGTCCAATCTTTCGAACCCCCTTCTATAATAGACGTGACCAGCTCATCGATCTATCCCCACATCCTCGTTACAACCCGCGGGGAAAAGCTACTACATACCTCTGTTCTAAATCACTTTACATTTCCCTGTTAATTATATCGATTGCAAAAATAAGTGTTAAATTGTTAATTTATATAACAATCAGTGACGTTCAACAAATTGTTACAATTGTCTGGATATATTGTCTATTTTATCCTGTATCTTGTTCTGTTATATGTTCAACTAACACTCAATTCTTTGGATTATTAGCGTCCTCTAGTATGAGAGGGATGACAGGGGTGACAGGCCGTTTGTCTGTCAATTAATCTATTATTTTGAACATTCTAAATTGCTTTATATCGCTGTAAGGTGTAAGTACTAAACATTTCAGTAATAGTTTGACGAAATCTTTCTGGTTCAACTTCATTTTTCATATTGATTACATACCAATTAATTATTACACGATAGTAACAACGCACTGCTTGTCTCATAAAGATTAGTGCAGTACTCTTGGTGTATATTATACCATTTTATAGGTTTAAATTTGAAAAACGAGACCAATTCTATAAGCTAAGTGGACATTTTTCTTCAAATGTTACTAATTCGTAAAATGTTAAGTTACTTAAAAGCAAAAAACTTACCACGGTGTAATGGCCATTGTAGCTAGAAGGACACCCCATTTTCTTCATTCATTAGTCACTCAAGTCGCTGCAAAAGAAAATGCTATTAGACTTCTTGGATTCTGGTTTTACTTTTATAAAAATTTCGGAAGGTATTTACAATTGGGGCACATTTTTTACAATAGTACCCTTTACTGTTATTATCCCTATCAACTGATCAACAGTTAGAGTTTTTGATGCAGGGTGCAGAGCTGTCTCGTGCGGACCAGTTTAATAGTAGGTATAAAGTATATCGCTTTTTTAAAGCTTTGCAGTACCTTTACAAACACCAACCGCCCCTTCTACCTATATAATTTCAATTTCAAGTGCAATAAAGGGAAAGGATTAATTAAGGATACCTGGAAGAGTATTAGAAAGAAAGAATGAAAAGAAATATAACAAAAAGCTAAAACGCTTCGCTAAGTAGTGGTTCTTTGGCACCAACACGGGAAAACTTATTCCAAGAGCAAAGCAGTTAATGCAAACGAGAACTTTTCCTGTAAATTGTTTGCTCAATAAGTTGGTTTCCTTTACGTTAACGGCGTCAACTGGAGTATAAAAGCATCAGCTCGGCTTTCCAAAGAAACTGCAGCTTAAAACGCTCCTGACGACTCAACAACAGGCAAAGAATTCTTCAACTTGTTACAAAGTTTTTAACGTTGAACTCGCTTCATTGTTTTCAAATAACTTGACTTTTACAGGTAATCCGAAGCAACAACTTTAAACCATTTCGCAATTTTTATTAACATATCTTTATTAAGGACTACTCAATAGGACAGTATGACAAATCTTGTTTTCCACATTGCTTACTGGGCTAAAGCCCAGGTACCAGGGACCGCAAGCACAATAATGCTTTAGGAAAAATTATCCGTAGATGTCTGGTAGCTTAAACCCGCCATTTTTAATAACTCTTTGTCGCTATAACGCTCAATGAGGAACTTCGTTCCAAAAATTAAAAAATAATTGCTATCAAATCCTGCTTATTTTTATATCCCTGCTACTACTTTCGTCTTGACTTAACTGATTTCCTAGATACCTAAAATCAGCCACTTCTTCTAATTTTTCGTTTCCTATCTTTATATTCGCTTTTTCCCTACTTTTTCTTCCCGTGCATACCAGTATTTTTGTTTTAATTTTATTTATTTCCATACTGTACTGTTTTGTCAATACCGCTTCCATTTTATTCAAAGTTGTCTCTAACTCTTCCTTGCTAGATGCTAATACTGCTATATCATCTGCAAATCTAAGCATACTAATCTTTTGCCCCTCTATATCTACCCCTGCAGTTGTACTGTCTTTAATAATGTTGATCGCGTCTTCGACGTACAGATTAAAAAGTAGCGGTGACAGTATGCATCCCTTCCTAATATTTACTTCTCTACGTTGCAGCCCTAGCTCTATAACTGCCTGTTGCTCTTTATACAAACTAAGTATCACTCATCTATCTGTATAACTCATCCCTACATTGCTTAAATATATTTAACATCTTGTCCCATTTAACATTGCCAAAAGCTTTTTCTAAATCTACAAATCCTATGTACGCGCTCTTTCCTTTTTCTATCGTTTTCTCTATTATTACCCTCGCGCGTTCCTCTATTTCTTCTAAACCCAAATTGACCTTCCCCTAATAGTTCTTCCGCCCTTTTTTCCCATCGTCCTGTGTACAATTCTAGTTAAGACAGGTAGATACTTACAAAACCTTTTTTTAATTATCAAGATCGTAGAAAATAAGACTGTTACGTAAACAGTACGAGTTATTTTGTTTGAACAAAGTTTATGGCAAGCACCTTGAATTAGCAAAACTGTAACTGACAAGGCAGTAACAATATTGTTCACTTGATATTATTTATGCTATGCATAAGACAAGTTACGCGTAATCCGTAAAAACAATTTTAATTCTTGACATTATTCTCGCTTTTCAAATTAAACTGAATCCGAACATGTTAGCGAATAAAATGCCAAGTTGCATAATTGACATAACACGCTAAACTGCAAACTCTAATTAAAAGTTTTCTTTTCAGGAATATAGACAATTGAATAATGTTCGCTACTCATTTAATTATAATTTTCACAATTTTACGCATAAAATTTCAAGTGTGTGTAAAATGATTTACGGTTTTTACGCAAGGTCGTTTTATAGCATTATCATTTATAAAACATCGTTAACAAATTAACAAGGTTTCTATAATGATAAGATAATAAAATACTTCAATACCGTTTTGATGATAATATAATGCGTAATAATAATACCCATTATTTTAAATATGCGATATGAATAATATAAAATAGAAATACTTATATATAGCAAATATAAAAATGGTTTTTGTCTTACAGCGACTCGATTTATTACTTTTTTCGTAAATGTACGGAACCCTAGTAATTTAATGTTAGCACTAATGGCGTAACAAGAGGGTGGCAGAGAACAGACAAAATGCCGCGAGCCCCCGGCCTGAGGAGGCCCCTGATCCCAGGGAACGTCGGGGAACAGGAGGAACCCAGCATTTATTACAAAAGTTGGTAAAAAATATTAATTTTATATTTAATCAATGTATGTTAAGAATTAATTCGAGAACATACACGACTTAAACAAATAAATTATAAAGATATGGACAATCAGATCGATTTTCCTTGGGCTTTAGATGTTATAGTCACGTCTTTGGTTAACACTTAACATATATGCACCCAATTTATTATGCTAATTAATTAAAATTCGTTCTTTTGACAAGTTGAAAGGGTAAACATTGAAAAAACCAAAATAACTTTTTCAAAACACGTCTCGAAGTCATTCATCATCGTTTGTTTTTACAAACCGGTCGATTCATTCGCACATTTGCAAACAACAGCATCTGTCTGTTTTTTTTAATCGCAAGTTTTTCTCATAATACACACGCGATTGTATTTTCACGTTTGCACAAAGCCAATCGATTCTAAATGCAAATAATGTTGCGGAAGGTAATTTATCTATCCATACCTACACTTCCGGTCCTATTTTTAAGTTACAAACGTTTTATTAGAAAGGAGGTAGGTAGGTATTTGAATTGAAAGGAATAAGTCAATTAGAAATAAAAACAGGGGTCAATTGCTGCCTAGTAATTAAAATCTAATTCTGGTCTCGAAGCAGTTCGATTTTACGTTTGTTATTGTTAGTCCTATCGGAGAATTAATATTATTAAAACTGCCTACCTGTTCGTTCCTTTTTCAAAATTTCTTTTTCTATCAAATGATAACACAAATAAGAAGTGTAGACGAGATAAAAACAAAAAAAAAGAATTCATGAACGTCTTGACAGCGAAGCATTAATGAATGAGGGAACTCAATTATACTTTTAACTTTAAAAAATTAAGCAATGTAGTAACGACCATAGTTAAGTGGTTTAGTTTTTGATTTTCTTAATATTCTAATTTAGCATCATGATGATAAAGCTTCACAAAACAATCTTTATACCTATTAATAAACTCGTAATGGATAATGTAGCAATAAGGGTTTAGGTATTTCACCCTTATTTCTGATGTGATGGATGTGCTTTGTGATACTATACTAGAAGTCTAGAAGCTTCTTAATAGCAGCATACATATCTAATTGATTAATTAAAAGTAGTTTAAGTGCATGTTAATGACAAAAGTATAGGTACATGTACAAGTACAAAAATAACGAAAGGTGAATAATTACCTCAAAAAAACATAAAAATAATGTAGCTTTTTCTTTTACCGTGTACATAGAAAATATCATTTTATTTTAATAGCCTGAATTCTAAATACCATTACTTTTTGGCCACTATTGAAAGTGAGGTTAACTTGTAAATTATAATGAATAATACGCACCATTTATTTTACTGTTGTTATCGATAAATTAAGATTAGCTCGCTTAGTTTAATTGAAATAAAATAGCTTTTTTAATTACTTAACAAAATTAAGGATAAATGACTTACCAAATGCATTTTTATCGCAGTAGTTACTATATGCGACCTCTGTCAGAGATTGCCTGCATTGATAAAAGAGTAGCAGGTAAAGTGTATTACCTGCTACTTTTTTATCAATTCCTACATTCTTTTAATATTTCAAAATAAGATTTAATTTAACTTAATTTAATTAAAATGAAACAGCTTTCTTAATTACTTAACAAAATTAAGAGTAAATAATTTACAAATGCATTTTTATCGCAATAGTAACTATGTGCGACATCTATCAGAAATTGTGTGCATTAAGTTCAACTTGCTACTGTTTTATCAATTCCTACATTGTTTTAATACTTGAAAATAGGTTTTAACTTCAATTTTAATATTTAAATTTTAAATTCTGTTAATTTAAATTATAAATAAAATAAGTAATATTTAGCTATTTCTTTTTTTTGTTATGTATCAAGATAAATTAAATAATCATAACCTTAACGTCTGGACTTCAAAATGCCTATTATATAAGAAAAAACTGTCGCTTCTAATTATTTAAACAAACATTTAGTATTGCTTAAACTTACCAATAGCTACGTAGTCTTATAATTGTATTCATTTGTTTTTGCACAAAATTATACAATTATTAGTAAAGAGCACAAAACAATGAAACACCATTAAATGTTTCATAGACCACCTGATCTTTAAATTGTGTTGCATTTATTATTCCTACTAGATTAAAGGGGGTTTGTTCTTTTTTTAAAAAACAATACAGCAACAAGAGAAATATAATTATAAAAGGAAAGTTATTTAAAATTTTGAAAGACAACAAAAAGTAGAAAAAAAGAGTGATGCTTCTTTATATTAATCGGTGTATGCTTCTTAATACCTACTTATTAGACAGGGCATTTCTTAAAAAAATGTTATTTTAAAACGAGTATATTGTAATAACGATAACATACAAATGTACAAAGACTAGAGTGGCAAACTATTAAACAATAATGATTGAAAAGATTGTCTCGTAAAGTCATCAAATAGTAATGATTTCAAATGTGAAAATGAAACATCCAGTATATTTCTCTCGTTTTTCTTTTTTCTTTTTAATGTACGAATATAAACGTTTATCGAATGATCGATCGAAAAAATCTATACCTACTTTTGTATAGTATGATGTAGATTTATTTATAAAAGTATAAAGCTGGTTGTACGTTTTATGTATGTTTGTATATAAAAAAGGCACTTGCTTCCTAGCTTATGTAAGGCACAAAGAATATGATTTTGAATGCTTAATTAATTTCTATCGACTTGTTTTGTTCTAAAGGAAGACAAAAATAAAATCGTTTCTATAATTACGAAAAAAAATTTAGTTTTTAAAAATGAATTTCAAAAATCCCACTGAAATGAAATAACGAAAACTAATGAAATACTTCTTAAAGCATGTTGGAATTATTCATGGAATAAGAGTCCCCTTTTTCATTAATTAAAATTGAATACGATATTTACTTGAAGTCGAATCGGTAGAAGACTTACTGTCCCTTCCCAACGAAGCCCCTCTTCTAACCGGGGTTCCACCGAACAGCCTTATTTTTGATGGTGTAGGAAGGGAACTAGCAGAATTGTCACTCAAAGTCGAAGCAGAATCTCTTTCACCAGCAGATCCTGCACGAGGCCTCGGGGGAACTTTCCTCAGTGAAGAACTGGAACCCCCACTCTCGGATAATCTTCCGTACTCCCCCAATTTCCTAGGTGGGGGTATAAGCGAACGGGCGGGTGAGGCACGTCTACTACTGGTATTGGAACTCAAAGAGTCTCCTCCATCTGACTTCTTACGAACCATTTCGGAATCTGGAAGGCGATTATAATCTCCCACTCGTCTTGGTAATCCTGTACGGTGGGAAGAAGGTCTGGGAGGTCTAGGCAACGAGCTAGGTGGTAAATTATCGGGAGTGTGGGCAGTGGCACTGTTCTGTGTAGGTGTTGTGGGCACCTCTGGCGAGTCCTGCATGCGCTGTTGTTGTGACGTACGGCCCTGTTTTTCGAGTAGTAACATGTCGCCCGCCTCGTGTCGAGGGGATGGCTGCAAGAGGAACGTGCCCGAATCGAACAGGCCACTGCCATTCGAACTCACACTCGCCAGTAGTGGCTTGGGAATTTTTCCTTTTCTCTGCGCAGTGACTGGATTATTGAATCCTGGAAAACAGCAAAGACCCCGCTGAAAATGAGAAGATAACGCAAAGTTTGGACGTGTCCGGACCTGGAGAGAGTAGGTTAGTCACGGCACGCCACTTCACGCAGAAATAATAAACATGCAACAAGCGAAAGACTGCCAGTTATGTAGGTTGCAAAAAAAAAGTAAAACTTTTTTCAATTTAAAGTATTTCATGATAGAAAATTGAACTGAGATGCAAAATAGATATCAACTTCCTAGGAAGAAAATCAACGACGGTATATTATCGTTACTTACCTTATCAGGTACATTATATATATAATTAAAAATAGACTTAAACACCAAAATATTTCGCGAAATTTTTTTTAAAGTTTCGAACTTATTAAATGTTAAGATACTATTGCAGTGAGTCAAATTGCCCAACCACATGAACACCATAAGTTATCACATCATTTTCCTTTTTCTGATTTACAAATGAAATACCTTTAAATGTTGCATGTCATGCATCAGGAGGGGTAGTGGGACAAAAAACCGTAGCATAAAAAATTAGATACTTTATTGATAGCATGCTTAGGTATATAACAAGGAACACCAAACAAACATGCAAATGATTTTTTTACAATGAAACAATGCCACAGAATGACATGGATTCGAAGATGCGCTATGTGATTTTTTTTCCAACTACTTTTCCTCTTATTCTTTTAATATATTTGTACAATGAGAAGCACTTGAATCCAAGCCACTCTCTCAATGTGCACATAAATAAATTAGAATTATTGTGAGTATGCACAATATTAACACTGATACTGTTAGAACTCTCTAAATTAAAAAAAAAAAAAAATGAAATAATTCATAGCCAAAATTTGATAAAATATTATTTAGTTTTTACCAATCAAAGGGAAATAACATGAAAACTAAATAAAGAACATTTTTAGAGGGTATAAATAATAAATGGGGTTGAGAATTTGTAAGAAGAGACCAAGGTGTAATGTTTTAATAAATTAATACAAGAAATTTTTGCTGTTTTTTATAATTCCTTAATTTATTACAACATTAAACTTTGTTTTTTTTTTATAACATATACTTAGAGAGTTCTAACTTTGCTCAACTATCATCAGACAATGCAAAATATTCATTAATAAATTCTCTAAGGTTAATAAAAAATAAAAAAAATGTCAGCATAAACAAAAGAATAAATAACGTCAAACTAACGCAGTGACCCACAAGTGACAGAGTCTATACAAAACTTTCTCGCCTGTTACTTACAAAATTAGGTTTTGTTAAATTGTATAATTTGCAGCACCATTTAGTCAGCAATCATTCTATTGTTTGTACGTTGCTTTTCACAATTAATTAATTTACTTTAATAATTGTTAATGCTATTTCTACATATTTAATGCCCTTTATATACAACATCATAGGGAAATAAGAGAATGCCCAAACTCAGTCGCCAAATAATTTTAATTAAGAAATAAATATATTTAAATAGCAAAACGACATTTACAGCGCCCTTTTGTTAAAATTTAAAAAATTATTAAAAAAAAAATAGTAACACAAACAAGAAATAAAACGAGAAAAACAAATAATAGTAGAAAATAAGAAGTACGAGAAAAAAAGGAGAAAGAATCAACCGCGAGTCAACGTACAGAACAAAAGACGGTGCTCAATTTCGGCGCCTACAGGACTCGATTACGTTAAGTAACCGTAATTATAGAAAATACAGACCCAATCAATAGAAAGTCTCTGTTTCTCCTACCTTACTAAGCAGTTGAGAGTCTAGCTGACTGTCGATTTCCTTCAGCTGACTGTCCAAGTGTTTGGACGTGTCGAAACTCTTGTTCGACTCGAATTTGGTATACGATGGTACGTGATATGACGAGTCACTGCCGGTGTAGGAGTTACTCGAGCCGAAACCTGTCGAACTCGTCAACACACTACTTACTGCAATCAGTACGTCAAATAATTACCATTATGTCGAGAAATATAAATAACAACTATAAATACAGACAACTTACCCAGCTCTTCCCGTGACACAGAAGTACCCAGTACGTGATCAATATCGGGCGTTCCAAGGCTGGGATGTGGCGTGTGATGGGGCGACCTCCCTAGCATACTGGAAACATCTTTGTCATATGTATGTTTCTGAAGAACTTTGATCATTGCATCTCGTTCCGCAAGTTTTGATTCCAAATCTTTAACTCTATAAAAAGAGGAAGGCAAGTGATAAATAAAAACAAGTAAAAACGAATCGGCTGCAATTTACAAGTATAATTTACCTTGATTCCAAATCTGCTACTTTCTTCTGTGCAGCGTGAACCTCGTCCATGTGTCGAATTTTTTCATTTCGAGCTTCCGCTATTATTTTTTCAGTCTCTTGACTAGTTTTCTCTAAAGCTGCAATTTTTGCATCCCTAAAAGAAGACAATAGTACTGTTATAACTGGTACAATTAAAACATTAAGTCGATAGTGCCCAAGAAATTAAAATAAACTCTTCTGGTGTGATTTAAGAAAGAAGTGTATATTTTAATTAGTCAGGAGTGCAATTAAAACCATTTTTAAGTCTGAAATTTGTATATGTATAAATCAGGTGTCCTTAAAGTTAGGAAGATCTCCACTAAGTGGAGTATAAATTCATTGTTACTTACTTGGGTATACTAGCTGCGTCAATTGCCGCTTGTCTGAGTGCACTTTCCTCTAAGTACCTCTGCTCCCACTTGGAGCATTCGCCTTCCAATCTCATAATTGTTTCTTCTTTTTCACGTAAACGCCGTTTCAATTCGGCCGCGCTATCAGCGCCTGATCCGCTAGGCGAATCCCATCCTCCTCGTCCACCAACAGCACTCTCATCACCTGCGCCAGCGCCCGCGCTCGCGCCCCTCTGCCGCTGAAGTTCACGTTCCAGTTGCAAACGTAATTTTCGCTCGGTTTGCTCACGTCTGTCACTTGCCAATTGTAATGACGAAAGTGCCTTTTGTAACTGCGCCACCCGTTCGACGTATACCTGTTTTTTGCGATTCTCTTCTTCTAGTCGGACAACGTTACCTTGAGCGTTCGTCAAAGCCGTGTCCAGAATGTCAATGTGCGTCCTCTGCTCCTGAAGTGTGGCCCTCTGAGCCGCCAACTCTATTTCTTGACGTTCCTTTGCAGCCACCAACTCCTTATCTAATCGTAAATAAAACAAATTTAGGAAAATAGATAAGCGTATTCTAGTTAATTTATAATAAAATGTTATTGTTTACTTTGTGTAATCAGCTGAGCGATCAAGACCTCTCTCTTGCTAAGTTCTCTTCGTAGGCTGTCTGGGCCTGTAGAATCAGGAGCGGGGGAGCGGGACAATAGCTGGGTACTAAGTAAGTCGACCTGTTCGCGAAGAGCCCGATTGAATTCCTGCAAACGACGGCAGTCTACTTGGAGACGGCTTCGTGCAGCTCTCTCGAGGCGTTCGCGTCTTTCGCATGATTGAACCAATTCTTCGTGAGCTCGATGTACCTTCAGAATTTCCTGTTCCAACTGAATATGAATATTAACATTATATCCTACAGTAAATTGAAAAGACCTGTGACAATATTTACTTTTTGGGTTTTTGATATCCTTTGATAGCAGTTTTCCAGTTCAACTTTGAGAGTGCTGTTTTCCTTGATTAGGACGTCGATCATTTCTGACGTAGGCCCGAATTCTGTAGTCGATTTATCGGATTCTTCTCTGCCCTTAGTCTTCGGCCGTGGTACAGAAACACCCCTCTTTAGATTGGCTAGATCTCTTTCGGCGGCGATTACTCCTAATTTAGATAAATCTGGTTGTGACTTTGATAAATTTAACTTTTCCAAATTCAATTTGCCTCTCGCGTTCGACGACTTGTTCGAACCTGACTTCTCCACCCAAGCCGAATAGTCAGGAGGAGGAGGCAAATTGTTATACTCTTAAAACAAAGATTTACATATTAATTTTCATCAAATTGTAATTCCAAATTATATTACCTCTTTCGGGTGTTTCAGAGTTTTTGGTGCTGTTACCAGGTGATGGTACCTTGACCTCTTTGGCCAAATGTTTGAGTACTGATGATTGGTTCAAGTAATCGTCGGGAATATCGGTAATTTCCTGGACACCTGTATCATACAGTCTACTATTGGCTGCTTCCAGACTGTTACGAAGATGATCTTTGGTGTTGTTCCCCAGGGACGGAGACGGAGACGCTGAATTACGTTTTTGAACAGGAGAGAGCTTTGGGTCATGGTAAAAACTAGCAGACTGATGAGCTAAATAACTTGGAGGACTTATGTCTGTAGTACCAGAGTTACGACCTGCAAGAAGAAAAAACCAGGGCTTTATAAGTAGGATTTTTGGGATTTTATTTTTAGTTTGTTACCGGTCCACGGTTCGTCCCCAGCACTATGAATTATAAGGGTGTTATAAGATGAGGAAGACACATCGAGTGAGCTACGATTGCTCGGTAGACTTTCTTTTAATGAGCTTCGATTGGAAGACTGAAGATTTTCCTGGCCTTGAGGTTCTTGTCGGGGAATGTGTCGAATGACAAACTTTTCTTCATTTGAAAGGTTTTCATTCGACGTTGATACATCTGTTTCACTACCACTCAAACTTTGTGGGAAAGCACCTGAAATAACACATTTTTTTTTATATTTAACTACAACTGCTAAAATGAATTAACTATGTATTTACCTGCACTGGTAGGTATGTAGCTTCTATATCTATTTGTCTGCTGAAGAGAACTCATTTTAAATTGTTTACTATCTTTTCTATCAATCCCTTTTAAGACATTTCGCGTTATTCTGAAATAAATACACAAATATTTAAAAAAACTTAGCTACTATTAATGAAGAGGGTTTACAATTTATTCACCTTAAAATTTAGAATACTTTTGGTTAATAGATAATTAAAAAATAGTGCCTATTCATGATACTTTGCAATAGTTCAAATCAGTTCAAATGTAAATAAATTGAACTGTATTGAATTTTTAAAATACTTTGTATTCTTGTATGTTCACAAATTGGTTCTTAAGTGAAATTTTTTGCTTAAAACAATTTACTAACTTAATTAAGTAAGCAATTAAAACAATAAAACAATTACATTGACAGAAACTTACAACTGGGAAATGAATAATTTTAAATGCATTAAATTATTTAAAAATAATAACTATACTTTAAAAGCATTTTTATCGTCAATTAACCCATTAACGGTTCATCGTTTATCGGATAATTTTTATTACAATCATCAGACTAAAATACCACAACTATTACTCACTCTGAATATTCCACTATGAAATAAAATTTTATTAATTGGAGCAACCATTGCAGGTTAACAATATTTACACGAATGGGACAAAAAGAAATTCCTATTTGAACTTTAAAAACATATTTTATTACACAATCTACATACTTCCGCCGAATTAAGAATTTTTGGCTGGTTAAAAAACTTCCATTAAGCAATTTCCACAAATACCAAAGGCATTATTTCGAAGTAGAAAGTTCCTTATAATTTTGCTCTTGTAAGAGGTCAAGTACACTTACCTAGTTTGATTGATAAAGAAATAATCTAAGGCCACTAATTACACAAACAATTTCCAACACACAAGCAATAATTTGTAATTACTTTAAAAATTAAAATTTCGGGATCAACTTACGGAACTAAACTAATCTCTTATCGTACATTGTCGCACATTCTCCGACAGATGGCTTGTCTTGTAATGCCAGTATAAACATCAACGTCACAAATTTCGCATTCCATTCTCATTTACTACCCATCTTAAAAAAGTTGTTCATTATAATTCAGTACAGCACACTGCGATGTATTTAAAATGCATTTAGAAATCTTCACAAAAATAATGCTGGCAATAAATTAATTCCAATTGATAGGTGTCCTTTAAAAGTGATGGTATATCTCAATCAGCAATTCTTCGGTTAATTAATTAACGAAATAATAAGCTTGAATGGAATTTTAATTTTGCCAGATTACGTACATTTATTAAGTATTTTTATTAATTTATCACGAATATTATGATTTACAATTAAACTTAATTTCTGATTCTATATCTAAATATGTTTATATTTATCTGCAAATGTAATTAAAGAAGAATTTTCTGATATGTGACTATACTTTGCAATATACTGTTAATTTGTATGTTATTTTCATACTTACGCATTTTATTTTTTTGTATATAAAAAGCTAATTTTTCTTAAAAATTATCATTATTGCGTTAAATACTAGTGTAAAAAGAAATTAAACCAGATTTATCTTTCATTTTTAAGTTAAAAGCTAAGCTGTAGCTCTATGCAATGTTGTTTTAATAATAAAATCTTCAACATCCTTCTAAAAATTAAATAAGAGCATATTTTCATTAATAAATAATCTACTACTGCTTTTATATTAAGAAAAAACTATTTTATTATTCTATTATTAATGTTTTTAGGAAATACGTTACGTGATTCTTCCAGCAATCTTCATTTTTATGGATAAAAAGTAAAGTATGGTTATTATCCAGCATCGAGTAGTCCTCCATTTCCATACTATTTAAAGTCCATACTTTTGACAACTGTAAAGATTTTATAGGTTAACTTCAAAATCTTTTGCAATATTTTTGAAAAAGTGCTTAAAATGAGTACTTACGAAATAAGTAAATCATCAGTAAGTATAATTTTATTACCTTATTGACAAATTTAATAATTTGCACTTTTAGTTGCTTAGTCTGAAAGCTGAAGTTCTACGTAAACAAGAGGAAATTAGCAAAGCCAAACTACAAAATAAGTTTAAAAGACAAAAAGAACCAAAAAAATTAACCCCTTTGGAAGTAAAAAATAAGGGTGTGGAACAAAGAGAAATTCAGGATTCGCAGGAAGACATTGACTTGTTACAAAAATCTAGGTAATGCGTATGAATACATGGAGGTCTTCTGGATATGAATATGCCTGTTTTTAATTTCAGAACAGTACTAGAACATAAAGCTCAGCTTTATGATAAATTATGTAGTTCAGATAAAACAATAAGTGGGGAAGAAAATGAACATATTCAAAAATATCTGGTGCACTTTGACAAAAAGAAATATAGTAATAAGGAAAGCTCTGATCATGAAAGCCAAGAAGAAAATTTCAATGAGTCAGTCTATGAACCTGCTCAAAATCCAGATGAAGAATGGTAACATTGCCTGTCTCTCAATACATTCATGTATTTATTAATTCATATTGATATCTTTATAGGATAGAATATATAGATTGTTTAGGAAGAACAAGAACTTGTATGAAGAAAGATTTAGAATTTTTAAAGTCAAAAGATGAAGATTTAAGAGCAGCTGTAGAGAAAGACTCTAACAAAGCAGAACAATTAGTCGATAGAAAAGAACAGGAAAATAAATCAGAAGATTTGAAACCATTAGATGAAAATAATGAACTACTCTCAGCAGATATGAGAAGAGAAATTATGAGGCAACAGTGGGAGAAAGAAGAAGCTGAATTAGCTAAAAAAGAAAATATTCATTATCAAGATGTGTTATTTAATGGTAAGCAAATAAATTATTTTTCTAATTTTTTGTTTTACACATTTCTTAAATAATTGCTTAGAGGCTAGAACTCATGGTGTGGGATATTATGCCTTCTCAAAGGATGAAGAAGAACGTAAAAGACAGCAAGAAGCTTTAAAAAAGTTAAGGCAAGAAACAGAACAGGAACAAAAAAAGGCTCAACAACTTAAACAGCAAAGAGAAAAGCAGTTAAAAGCCAGAATAAGGGCTGCAGAAAATAGAAAAAGGGCAAGATTAGGATTACCTCCTCTGGAAGATCATGAAGATGATGGTAAGAAAAGTTTTTTTTATTAACTTAAATTTATTTTTTTGTTTTATTTTTTAGAAGAGGAAGGAACACAACAGTTGGATGAAGAAAAAGAAAAGGAAGAAGAAGAAAAGAAAAGAAAACAAGAGGAAGTTGAGAAAGTAAAAATTCAGAAAAGTAAAGAAGCTCACATTAGACCTTGGGACATTGGGAAGGAAGGTGTTAAAGAACATTATGTTTACTCACAAGAAGAATGGATAGCAAAAAAGAGAAAAGAACGACCAGACGAATTCGCTCCTCCTCAACAGTATAAACGATCAAATTTTAGGAGTCTTAACAGTTATCAAGATAATAAGGAAGACGAGAATAATAAAAACTTATACTTTTCGACGAAAAAAGAAGAAAAAGAACAAAGTAAAACTGCCAAACACAAATGGAAGTCTTCAAATCCATACAAGAATAGTCAAACTAATGAGGAAGTTGGAGAAAAACAGATAATAGATAAAACAAGTATAAATTCAAATACAGAATTTCAGGCATCTTTAATTGTGAATGAATGTAGTGATAATGAAGATGATAGATTACTAAATGATTATAAACTAATTTCTAATCCTGCAAAGGAGATGCACAGCAGAGGAAGAGGTGCTGAAATAGCCCCACCTTCAACTTTTGAATATTATGGACCAAACAGCTCTAATAAGAAAGCTAAATGTGAAGAAAAACAAAATATTGAAGAAGCAATATCTGCAGGACTCAAGTTTTTAAGAAATCAATTTGAAAAAAAGAAACCAAATAATAGAGATAATGAGATGTTTATCATGTAAATTGTTTAAAGTTTTCCTTTTGTTTTTAAAAGGAAAACTACGAATTTAAAGAATAGTTTTTATAACTGTTTTATTTAATTAAAAACATCATTGTATATATGCTAGAAAATAAAATGTTTGTCCAGAAATATAGTTTTTAATATACTTTCATGTTAATTTCCTTTTGAATTATTTAATAAGAAAATAGAAATTATGATTTTTAATTCAGTTCTGTTCAGGTCTATGTATTAAAGCCCATATAAATAAAAAAAACAGAACAAAAACACTTGTAAGACACTTGGGCCAGCTTTTATTAGCACTTAAAAAAAATAACAATGTCTTAAATTAGAGAATGTATTTATTTACTGTGCACCATCTCCTGTGGGCATTGTCCTGATTATATCTGAATCACCAGGATCCGTTATAGACATAACACATACTCTAAAGTATTTACCACAAGCTGTTCCCAATTCTACATTGTTACCTGTGTAATGATGGACTCCAGTTTTGGCTAACATGGCATAATATTCAATTTCTGATTTCCTTAGAGGAGGGGTGTTATTTGCAATAATTACAAGTTTGGCTTTTCCTTGTCTCAGAGTCTAAAAATAAAAATTAATTAGCAAGCGAATTTCAATTATATTTTTGCAGTCTGCTTAATATAAATTGTTCCCCAAAAACAAGTTTCTTTTAAACATAAAATACAGTTTAAAAACAGTAACTGCAGTTGGAGATATTGTGTTGTAGCATGCTTATGACTCCTTCATCTCTTTGAGAACCAGAGATGGATCTAAGGAGCATGCAAACAAATATATAATAGAAAATAAACATGGTGATATATACCTTTAAGGTTTGTTTGTATCCTAAACAGTATTTTCCTGATTTCATAACCAGGGCTAGCCTGCTGTTGATACTTTCAATAGTCTTCTTTTGCTTTTTTGCAGCCACCATTTTTGTAAAGTATCTACAACTTTTAAACAAAACAAATAATAACTATAATAACCTTAATAATTATTCAAGAATAAATAAAGTTCGTGATTACTATATTCCCCAAAATAATTAAACAACATTTATACCTTCACGTGTACGGTCACTGGCGTTGTCAAGGAAGAACAATTGAGGTTAATTTAATAATAATAACTTCCTCCACTTCTACCAACCATTTCCTTTAGCGGTGAATTTGAATTCAAATGTTTGTCGTTTTCTTCCTATTCAGAAATTTGTTAAAAACTGAAAAAATCAACTATTTTTTATTAAAATATATATTACGAAAAATTGTACTCTTGATTTATTAAATTATCACTATAAATACGTCAGAAATGTTTTTTTGATCTTGTTTTCTTTTGCATATTTCATATTTCAATTATGAACTGATGAATTAAATTAGTTAACAAATGCAAACAAAATTTTAGACATATTAAATATATTTTAATTATCTATACAAGTACATTTTTGTAACTATATATCAAAATGTGGTATGCTTTATTTAACAATATAATCTTTTTTTGAACTTTCTCTAGAATAATGCATTTATTTCTGCCATTTATTACAAAGCTGAAATATAATCAATGCAACTTAACAAAAATATTAATTATACATATAACAAAATATTCTAATAGCTGTTGCTTTAAATGAAGCTTGAGTTTAATACGGATGTAATAAACAATAACTCATTTATTACATTTCTCTTATTTCATTTAAATACCTTAACGCAGTGATTTCAAACCTGCGGGGTGCGCTCCCTTAATGGGATGGGATACGCAGCTGGGCATACGTATAAAAAAAGTTTAGAAACCACTGCCTTAACTACAATAAGTGTTTACAATCTAATATTTTGTTTATACTAATTTTAAACTTTTCAGAGAACAACAGAGAAACATTAAATACACACTATAAGAAAATATAATGTACATGTTATTAATATCCCAATTTATCATTCAAACTGGTTCGCCCGTCACCAATTTGATTATTTGGTGGCACCCACATATTATATCCTTCTTTTGCAGCATCTTCTTTATACCCTTTTTGTTTTTCGATTTCAGTTTTGTACTGTTTTTGCTGCGACCTTTTCTGTGTTCGTTTCTTTTTCTTCTTCTTTAGTGTACTATCAATTTCCATTGCTTCGTCATCATCTTCATCACCTGAGTTATTTTCATTATCGACAGATTCTACTGAAGTAGAACTAGAAGCAATACAGTCTTTTGGTTTCTTTGGTGGTGTACATTCTTTTTCACATTTTGTTTTGTTTTTACATGCCACATCATCGTCATCTGACGAACTACCCACGTTATTTGTTAAAAGAGAGTTAATACACTCATCTGAGATCTGTTCTTCTTGAGCCAAGATGTTTTTTACTCGTTCAAGTTCGTCGATAACTTCGTTGTTAAGATCCTTGATTTGTCTTCCTAAGTCTTTGACTTGATCGATAACAGTTACTTTGTGCATAGTCATTGCAATTACTTCTTTGTAGATTCGCTCCAATTCTGTGGATATTTGTCGCTCCTGTCTTGCTGTTAATTCTGAATTCGATACTTTTCGAATTTGTTGAAGTATTTTTCGTTTCTTGGCTTCCAATGTTTTGCTGTATATTTCCATGTGATCTTCTTTCATTGCTAGTTTTTTCAATTTGTTCATAATTTTCAGTATTTTGGAAATATGTTTGACTGCGAAGTTAGAGGCGCCAGCTATATTTGAATTTCCCACGATATCATTTACATTAGAGCTACTTGGGATGCCGACTGTAGTATCAAGGCTCTGCTTTTTATTTCCTGCTTGTTCATGCTCATTTTCATCTTCTTCTTCACCATCTTCTTGCATTCTATTCTCTTCAGAAATTTCTATTCTTTGAGGCAACTGTACTTTTACTTTTTTTCTTTTGCCAAACATTGGAAGTTTTGATACTTTAGAATGAGAATTTTCTTCCTGTTTTTTCATTTTTTCATCATGAGAGATTAGTGGAGGAAGATCAGCAGGCTTGGCTATGTTTGCTAATTTTACCACTTGTGTGTGTTCTTGTTTCAATTTAAACAATTCTGATTTGAGTTTACTAATAGTTTGTTTGTCCAATTTGCTCTGTTTTAAGTCTTTCATAAATAGTTCCAGGGGATCTTCCTCAGTGGTAGAGGAGCTTTGTAGCTCATTAGGATTATTGGTGGCATGCAGCTGGCGTTCTAAGTCTGCGATTTGGACACTCAACTTTTTTTCCTTTTCAACCTAAAACGAAAAAGTTATTGAATTATTATAATAATTAAAATGTTCGTAATGTAGGCGTGTCTTACCAAACTTTCATAAGTTTCTGGTTTTTGAGGAATTTTAGCGTTCATTCGTTTTTCTCTTTTTTTTTCTATTGTACCAGTTCTGTCCAAAAATGTGTCTTCGTCACTATCGTAATAATCGTCTTGTTCCCAGTTCTTTGCTTTACGTTTTCGCGATTCTATAAATTTAAAAATATTTCCTTTGTATACTAAATATTTTTCAGTGTATATTAATTTGTTATAATAAAGTTATTTACCATGAGTTGCTTGTTTTAAGACACCAAAACGATCTAGTATTCTACAAGCCTCTAACGCACATTGTACTACAGCTTCTTTTTTCTTTCCTTTATGTAATACTTCAGCAACGATCGGACGTCCTTTTTCGTCGTCTAAAGGTAGTTCAACACGACATACAAATTGCCCAAATCCCTGTTCTTCGCAGTCGTATTCCAGGTCGTATCCTTCCCTTTCCATAAATCCACGTAACGCTTTTTTTGGGTCACTTATATAAAGTTCTTCGTTGTTTGTTTGGGCGTATGGATTCTCAGATAAATCCACATCTTCATCTTCGGCATCATCACCTAAAATGACAATCAATAACGCAATAAATATGTATATCATTTAATATTATATATAAATTATGAGTGCTGTCAGCACAGGGCAAAGTAGTATTACGTAGTTAGTATTAGCAATTTCTTATGCTGAAGTGCACGATGTGTTGCATACCTATTTACAAACAATTCCTTTAAATTTAATTTTTCAAATAATTTTTAACACAAATGAAGTGATTAAAGAAATTGATATTTCGACCACTCGAAGCAATGGTGCTACAAGTTTCGCGCTCACAATGACAGATAGGGGGTAAGAACTAGTTTAAAATAAAATATTTTATAAAAAGTATTTTGAGACCAAACAAAAAATATTTAACTTTTCCTTGCCCTTAACTGATTTTATACTTTAAAATTAATAAATATATTGGTAATAAATAGACTTACCCATTCCCCAATCAATTCCCTTCTCTTCTTCTTTTTTAAGTCTTGCCTCTTCTTCAAGTTCTGCTTTAAGTTTTGCTTCTCTTTCTTCCTCTTCTCTCCTAGTGAGTTCTTCAAGGCGTTTCTGTTTTAATTCAGTCACACTTAATTCTGACTCATCTTCAGTATCATCTTCTGGTCCAGTTAGGATGAAATTTCGGGTACTACACCCCAACTTAATCATATGTCCTACCTTAAACAGATTAATTAAAATGTTTCCATTATTATTGATCAAACAATAATATAAATGTGACATGACAATCCTAGCAAACTAGAAAATAAATCTAAACAAACGCAAAAAATACAAGATGAATGACAGACAAGTTTGACAAAAAATAACTGTGAACGCTACATATTCTAAAATGGAAATGAAATCAACCCAAAATCAGAAGAGTAACCAAAAAGCATTGGAAGTTCGTATACCGATTGAAACAGAAGGAAATGACGAAACTGAAAGTTGTGCGTGCTGTTCACAGTCTCCTAGAGTAGTGAAATATTCGAGTTTACAAGCTGGAAATAAAATAAATTCTTTAGCAACAACTGCTGCTGAATCTGACGATGAAAGTGAAGCCAGAATACGTAGTTTAGTTGAACAAACGTCAAAAATGGCAATAGAAAGCGAGGTGCGCGAGAAAGAAATGGCAGACGCTTTTAAATCGTTAAGAGAGAAATTAGAAATGGACGATGAATTTTTAAGGAATAAGAAAGAACAACTTCAGAGAATGATTTTTCAGTTCCAAAAGGATCGAGCGAAATTGTCCCATGCCGATCACATAGGGGACTGCCTCGAAAATTCCAATAAATCAACAGAAGAATTGGAATCTGAAATGCAAAAGATAACAGCAAGAATTGATAAACTTAAACGTAAAGTTGAAAAAATAAAAGCAGAACAACCAGAAAAGGATAGTAGTGATTATAAAGAAGCACTTGAAAAGGGTGTTGAAGAATTAGAAAAAATCAACAGTGGACATATATATGAAGACAATGATGATGATGATGATGATGATGATTAATTTAGAAGTATGCTAATTAAAAAAATACATTAGAGCATGAAGTTATAGTTACATACTAAAAATAATTTGGCATGTGAAGTACTTTATACATGAACTTTTTACATTAAATCTATTAAAATAAAAAAGTTAAATACTTTTACTCTGGCATAAACCCTTGGTCTAATTTTGTTTTTGTTTAAAAATGTTCCATGTGTACTGGATAAATCGTAAATGTAAAACCCTGCAGAATTTTCTTCATCAGGCTTACTTCTGTACTGCAAAACTGCATGATATCTAAAACATTGGCATTAAGTTAATTTAGTTGTTTTTTTTATTTACAAAAAAATTGTACCTTGAAATTGTAGGATGAGCCATATATATATCACAGTTTGGTAATCTACCAAATACCCAGGAAGATTTTTTCATTAAATCTACAGTTTCAACAATAACACCATTCTTAAGTACTTCAAAAGTATACTTTACTCCATTGCTTTCAGGTAGACCAGACCAAACAGGCTCTTTGTATGGTAAAGGATGTTCTACAGGTAACTCAAGTTGATTTCCTTCTTCTGATTTTTCTAGAACAATTATAAATTTGCACAATACACCAATCAGGGTCAGGAAATGTTAGTTGATAACTTACGTCTCAGTTCTTGTTTTTCAACATGGATAGCTTCAGCTTCTTTACCTAATTCATTTGTTGTATCCAAAGTGTCTTCTTTTACATTATTTGTTTTTGTATAGACTGGTATTTTACGTGGAAGACGGCCTATTTTTCCTATTAATAACGGTTTTTTAAAAGACTCTGGAGAAGGAACTGAATTTTCAGCTTGACTTGAATTACTTGCTTCATTTGTTATTACATTTTCATCCATATTTTATTCAGAGTAACTAGAAAATTCAATAATTAGCAAGTTAAAGTAATTACTAAAATAAATAAATTAATTTTACCTATTTTACAAGAATATTTCTGGCTTTAACCTTAAACTTTTGACAACTATTTATTCATAGATAACAGACTATTTATCAACTCCTGATTTTTTTTCTATGATTTCTTTTTATGATAATCATAGATAATAACAGCTCATAACCAATAATTTATTTACAAACGTCAGTGAATTGCAGAAAAAATATTAATTAGTACACGAACAGTGTTTATTAATTAATTTTGGTGGAACTAAAGTTTAAATACAATCTAAAATGACTTCATACACTGAAGGCTTTGATAATTTTTCTGGTAATTTATGCACAATTTCGAAATACTTGTTGCAACTGTACTTTTGAAATTATTTTAGTAACATTGTTTTTCGAAAATTATGGATGGATACTGTTAGGGGCATTTATTCTATTTTATTGTTTGTACAATAAATTGGCCCCTAAGATAAGCAAATATTTTCAGCAACGTGAGGAAAGAAACTATGCTGCAAAGTACCATAAAGGTGCATTTGTCACATCTACAATTAACAAATATCTATTCCAATTATGTTAAATGTTTTTAGATGTTGATGTTATATTTGATAGACTGACTAAACAGCAAATATTGGTAGAAAAACTGCAGGAAAAATATAACAAAGAGGCAGAAGAGTATAAAAAAAAACTTGAAGAGGTAATTGCTGTATAGATGTAAAATAATGATATCAAAGTAATTTTCTAATTTATAGAGGGAAAGAAAGAAACGAGAAGAATTTTTAGAAAAGCAAAACTTAATATGTGGTGGACAGAAACTTGGAAGTAGCTCTGGGTCTGGAACAAATAAATCTTTTAAGCCTGGTAAGTATATATTACAATAAATTTGCAATACACACTTTTAGTGTATTTGTATTCTTATAGTAAATTCAAATTCCAAAATTTTTCTTTTTTAGAATATAATCCTTTGATGGGGAGTGGTGGCACTAATTACCGGCCTCAGAGAAAAACACCATGCTCAGGAGGGGGATGTGGCAAATAGTTTTCATTTTTGTTAATTAATTCAGGTAAAACTGATTGTGACTGTTTTCAAGAAATTATTTTTATTTATTCATATTAAATAATACAATTAAATACACTTTAGTATTCGTTTGTATTTTGGGACTTTTAAAAAGATATTATAATAACCCCTGCCTTTTAAGATCTTCATATGTTTTACGATTGACCACATTACCCTGTGAATCTTCATATTCCTCTTCGGTTTCAGGTTGCCACCTTTCTGCTTGCTTTTGGACTTTTAATTTCTCCCACACTGACAATAAAATAATCTGTTAATATTTGCATTTGCTTTGTCACATAAACTTGATTTGCAGTTTAGTTTAATGTTTTGTAAAATTTATCTCATCCTATTCAAATACAATTATTTTTCCAAAAACTTGCTTTTATTTTATTAAAAAAATAATAAAACGTACGTGCAAGGGCATCTTCAATCTGTGTAACGTTGGCAAAATGAGCAGTGTTTGGTATTCCCAAGCATCTCATCCCATGGGCGTGACGCCATTCTGCGAAATGTCTCTGGAATGCCTTGGGGCCTTTGTACACATAATTTCCACATATTTCGCAAGTGTAACTTATGTTCAAGCCATGCAACTTATAAAGCCAGTAGGGAATTGGCTGGAAATGAAATAAAAATTATTTACAAATTAAAAACTTATTAATATTAAACTGTATTTTCTATGTATTAACGCTGTTTGTTAAAGTTTTCTAAAAGAAGCAGAGAAATAGTAAATATATCAAAAAATAATTATCGATACCTTTCCATCCCATCCAAGGGGTAAATTCTTAGGATTGTATGGAACGTCGTCGGTGTCATCTTCTAAACTTTCTCCGTCACTTTCCTCGTTCTCACTATCATCTCGTTCCCCATCTGTTCTTGCTTGTTTTCTTTGAACATTTTCTTTAGTTGCTGCTCGTTGTTGAGATACTAACTCGGCAAGTCTGCATCAAAACAAAATTACAGTAAGTATTAAATCAAATATCTGCTTAATATGTTTCAATTTAAGATAAATAGGTAATACAAAAATTATTAACTTATAAACTTGGGCTTCAAGGCAAGCAAGTTCTCTTTGCCTTAACAGTTCCTTTTCTTTACTGGCTCTACCACCTTTATTTTTAGCCATAAGAGAAGGATCAAGAGATGTTGAACCCTTGGTGGCCCACAATCTTTGAGCACGTTCTTCAAGAGTCCTAAACAATAAGAATAAAAAATATTTCAGTTTTATTGCATATAATGATAAGATTTACATAACATATGAAATAAAATTTAAATACCCTCCACATTTCAATCCCAATGCCAAAAGGGCTGATTTTAAACGATCTAGCCCCAAAGATGCCAATTCTTCCCAGCTATTAAAGGCTGACAGTTCTAAATGGGCTCCAACATTGGCCAATGCAGAACCAGTTTCTTTCTAAAAGCAACTTGACGTTTAGTTAAAAAGTAAAATAAAAATTAATTTATGTAAATTACAGGCCAACCAGGAACTGTACCACTGTCCCAACGTTGGAGAACAGAATTGACTTCAATTTGAAGTTCTGTATCCAAATCCATCAAAGGTTTTACACGTTGAACAAACCAACTCAAATATTCAATAAGAGCAAGAAGGTAGCGACGATATTCGCCTGTTTTTCTTTCCTTGGGAATATCATATAACTGGTCAAATGTGCTTAAATATGCAATGTAATCCACTTTCTTAAACAATAAGTGATTATCATAATTAATACAGTACTAGTAATTAATACAGTTAGCCAATTATTTAATAACTTACTTCAATTCCTTTTAAATTAATGTATTTTTCATAACATTCATGAAGATCCAAATATTTACCATAGCCTTCTTCATCAGTAAATTCAACTAGATCTAAAATTGCCATTGAAGTTTATTTCTTAATTAAAGAATAAACAGTTTTTTAATAACTTACTGGCTAATTCCTCAGTAGGGTCCTCTCTTGCTTTGGCAAGTTCATCAAACTCAACAGACATGGGTACACTTATCTGATTAAATTATATTTCAATTAGCACTAGAATAAGGTGTTAGTTTCAAACTAGCTTACCTCATTGGGGTGTTTTCTGTAGAAGTCTTTTATCTGTTTCAATCGACTGTAAAATTCTTGAAATTCATTTGGTCCAGTAAGAGCAGCAACTTCTGCTTTACGGTGCCCATCTTTATCCTCATAAAGGTCCATTAAACGTTCAGTACTAGTTAAATATCTATCTAGTAAATACTTTAACCGTTGATCAGAATTAATTTGTTCTCGATGCTACAAATACCAGTATTTTAAGACTTCTTTAAAATTTATGACAATTCCAAACTTACACTTGTTTTTTTGTGAAGCATTTCCTTGACCATTGCATCGATTAATCGCTCTCGTTCTTCATGATAACGACGTTGCTGTTCCAGAATAGTTTCCATTTTTAATGAATTTTATTTATTAATTACTGATATAATTACTTTCATGAATAATACACCATTTCCATATAATAACAATTACAACACATGTAGGTACATCCTTGTCAGCAAAATTAATACATGCATGTAAGCAATGTTGCCTACATCATCTACATAGTCGTGAACATCTAAAATTGATTTATTTGTCTATTTTGAAGTTATAAACAACGAAAAGATGAAAATATAATTATAATNTTATGAAACAAGAATTCGAAGACAGAAAGATGAAGTTAAAGAAGATCACGCGAATACTGTAAGTAATTAAATGGTTAATATTTTATTAAATAAGAAATGATACGTTTTCAAGCTTAACATTTATAAGTTTCTTTGAACACACCCGTAAAACGACCGTTGCGCAAAAGCAGAAATCAAAAACACATACGAACATATACAATTAAATTACAATATGGAGGTATGTTTGTGATAATCTCTCTATTAAAATTTTGTGTTTACAAGGAGTTAAATTCAACATTTTTTAAGATAACTCATGATTAAAACAGATAATCGAATCTTATTAACTGTTGCAGCCTAGGTGATAACTGTTTAAAGGCACATTTAATAATTTATACCTGCAATTTATTATTTTTGTATGGACTTAATGTCAACAGTGTATGAAGAAGCTATTTGGATGTGTAATTAAATATTGGAGAATGTTCTGAATTTTTAGTATAATTAATTAAAACGAACAGGAATAATCGCTTGATATTATATTCTTTATAGTAGTCAAATTTAAAAATGAACTGCTCAGTGAAATAATTTATTTACTAGTTGGAATGTGGTTTAAATGCCTGGTGCATACATAAGAATAAAAGAATGTCACGGGGATATGGAAAGTACAGAAGAGGAAACTGCCAAGCCAGCTTCCACTTTGAAAAATTATTTAAAGAAAATAGCAATTGCCCTTCTGCTGCTCGATCTGCAGGGACAGTTGGGAAATGGGGCATAACTTCATTTACCTCAATTCGAGCTTTAAATGGTATGTTTATAATTGCAGTTTATTCAAAAATTAAGAATATTGGTCACTGTAGTACTAGTATTAAAAGTAGTTTATTGGTTGATATTTAGGTAACATATTTGTGCAGAAATAAACAAAAATTTACTGCAGATTTATTTTTATTTATAAATTATTCTTTTTGTTATTCCTTAACCAACAGGTTTTATTAACTTTTGTTTGAAATTAATAATTTTGTATTTTTAAAGTGATTTATGTTGGTTGTAGATAAGATTTATCTTATCAGTAACAAAAACATTTATTAATGAAACTATGAAAAATAAATTTTAATAGCAAACGAATCAATAGAACTTTTTTTTAAATACAAAACTCAGAAAATTGGCTTAATATAAATCCAAATAGTCAATTTATTTTGATTAGTAAATATGAATTATGTATTTTGATAACTATTTTTAATTCATATGTTAGATATGAAGGAAACTTTCCTGAATTATCTTATCTGTCTTATAACCGTCTTAAAATCAGTTCACTTTGATTAACAGTAATTAAAAAAATAGTTAGCAGTTTTTAGTGAAAAATGGATGTTCTGTTTGTCTGAAATTTCATAAATACAAAATAAAAAGATATCACATAACATGGCAGAAGTTTCAAATAAATTGAGGTGCTATGGTCTGTAGTGTGTGATTATTTTATTTAGTATTTAAGGAATGTTGGGAGTAAATTTTATTTATAGGCTTTTGTTCTTCAGAAAAGGCTGCAGAGCAGAATGCTTCAGTTCCAAAGCCGAAGAAGTTCTTTAAAAGCCGTGATTCTGGGTCACAAGAGTCTACTCCAGCTATTTACAATGAAACTACAAAACCTTATGGTTCCACTACAAAAAGGCCAAAACTCAGTACTTCCTCCGATTCCGAGCCTTCCAATAAATCCCCCCCGATCGAGCCTAGCCGTAAATTTTTTGTTTCAAAAACGGGTAATTCAAAAGACAGTAAAACAGTACTCACCTCCAATTCCCTTAATAATGTTAAACGGGACGATACCAAACCTCCCATTGTACTTAGAATTTGTAGAGGTAAATCACAATTACTCAGCGACTCAGAGGAGTCGGAAACTACAGTGACCCCCACTAGTACCCCCTCAACCTCTGCTGTAACTTCTCCTAGAAGTACGAGTCAAAAATCTCCAGGGAGCATTCGTGTCACTAGGTCTACCAGACGAAGTATGCAACAGGATCCTAGCAGCAGTCCTGCCACTGCCGATACGCCAGCTGATACATTCGGTTCATTAATATTTTCTCCTAAAAAGGACATAGACTTGTCACCACAGTACATTCCAGCAGAGAAATATGAGCAAGAGAGAAAAGCGATGTATGCCAGTCTTCTGGGAACGACAGAACCAGTGTTTGAGCAACATTATCCCCTCTCAGAAACTAATCAGGTAGAATTGAATGGTCTGGAATGTAAAGAAAAAGAAAATTTAGTGCCTGTAAGTAATGAATCAAAAAATTCGGAACAAGCAAACGATTCTTTCGAGAGTAATACTGAAATTAAATTTGTGTCGAATGATGCAAATGTGGATTTGGTGCCTATGGAATTAGAAACTGAAGACAATGCTCCACACACAGAAGAATCGACAGATAATGCTAAGCAAGCAGCTATTCCGAAAATTAGTATTATCGTTAAATCTGGGGAAATTCGGACGAGAAGGCAGAAAGAAGCGGGTCTCTCAGAACATAAAACTTTCGAAATAAAACTAAAAGACAAAGGGGTGGACGACAACTATTCCCAAGACGATGATATCTCTAAAGAAATCGACGTCCCAAAAGAAGAAAATGACAGCCCCAACACAGTAATCGAAACAAAGACGTATGAAAAGAGACAACGTAAGCCTAAAGACGAAAAGGAAGAGGAAACTGTGAAAACATACTTGAGAACTCGAAAACAAAAAGAAAAGAAAGATGTAGAGTTGGAGCTGCCTGAGAAGAAACTAAAAGACGAAAAAGATGAAGAAACTAAAACATATGAAATGCGCACTAGAAAACAAAAAGAAGAGAAAGAAGAAACTACTGCTGTTAATGAAACAATTCCAGCTACTGCAACTACCACAAGAACCTATACACGCACTAGAAGACAGAAAGAAGTCAACCCAAAAGACGAAATTACTTTCCAACCTGAAGAAACGAAAACTTATGAAACAAGAATTCGAAGACAGAAAGATGAAGTTAAAGAAGATCACGCGAATACTGTAAGTAAAGAAGACAAGAATGAAGCAAAGCCTAAAAAGCAAAAAGAGGACAAAGATGAAGTAAACGAATTTACATTCTCTGACGATCCTGCTCAATCTACTGACAAAGAGGAGAATGCATCACAAATAAAAGAAAAAGGTGAAGAGTCGAAATCAGCGCCGTCAGTTGAAGAAATTAAAAGTTCAATATATGAACGTAGACTTACTCGAAACGCTTTAAGATCGAAAACGTCGAGTGATGAATGTAAATCACCAGAAAAAAGTACCGATGATAGTCAGGCCCCTGTTAAAATAGTTATTTCTAAAAAGAAAGGCAGCATTTTTAAAAGTAGATCAATGGTCACAACAGACGCTGGAAAGAAAAGACGTGCCCTCTACAAGCATAAATGGTCAGACGATAGTAAAGAAACTGCTTCTAAAACAGAAGAAGAAGGTACTCCAAAAAGCAAAGAAGATACTGCAGCTTCCGGTTTCGAGTTTGAAGATGGTCCCCTTGTCAGGTTGCCAAATAATAATGGAGACGGAGATATCGATAGAGCCACGACTGTTAAATGTACAAAAAATGATAAGGGAGTGAGTTCACCATACACTTTTTCTTGGATAAATTAATGAATATTACATTTAAATAACAATTTTTTTTTCAGTTTTATACAGTTGTTCGCAATGTTAAGAAGGCCCATCAAATACAAGAAATAGGCGAATTTCAGGAGTTCAACGATGATGTTGAGTACATCCTTGACGCTTTGCAAGACAACAATCCCATAAGCACGCGTTGCCTTTCAGCGATTACGTTAGCTTCGAAATGTATGGTACCAGCATTTCGAATGCACGTAAGAGCCCATGGAACAGTTGCCAAGTTCTTTAAAGCCCTACACGACGCCACAAAAGATCAGGTACTTTATAATACGGTGATTTTAAGTATTTTGGAAATTAATTATTTTTTTCAGAGTTTAGGTCTTTGTACTGCTACGGTTATGTTCGTGTTGAGCCAAGATCGTCTAAATATGGATTTAGATAGAGACTGTTTGGAATTGATGCTGAATCTTTTAGAGTCCGATGTGAGCTACCAACAGGCCTTGGATGTGTGCGGCTTGAGTTCAGCGCAACTCGAAAAGAACAAGCAAAAAGTTAAAGAACTCTGTTCAGAAATTCAAAGTCAGGGACATGCTAAACATTTAAATTTAGATAATATAACAGTAAGTTTTAAACTATCATCGGTGCTCGATAATAAAAAGATAAAATTAATGTGTTTTATTAAGGTGGGACAATTGGCCATGGAAACTCTTTTGAGTTTAACTTCAAAAAGAGCAGGAGAATGGTTCAAAGAAGAGCTACGTGAACTTGGAGGTTTAGAACATATAATAAAAACAATTTATGAATGTTGTCGGCAAGTATCAGATTACGTTGTTACATGGACTGATGCCCTTTTGGACAAATTGCGCAAAATTGATAGGTGCATGAGAGTACTCGAAAATGTAAGTTATTTTTCATAGTTTTTATAAAAAAATAATTAAATTTATACAACAGGTTACTTACGATAATGAAGAAAATCAAGTGTACATTTTAAAGTATAAGGATGGAATGATCCTAGAGACTCTTGTGCAGTTGTACAGGCTGTGCGATTCCGAAATCCCCTTGTATCCCGTCACTGACGTAAGCGATAAAGAATCGACAGGTTCTATTATCAGGGAAGCTCTTCTTGTTACTCTGAAAGTATTAATTAATCTCACACATCACTTTAACAGTAATTGTAAGCAAAAATTGTAATTACGTTTTTCATTTATGTTAATGTTAATTTTATTAAAATTCGTAGCATTTGGTGGAGCCTTAATAGGATCTCAGCCTGGTATTATAGAAGCTAGCCTTCATCTCTTGCTTCAAGTTCCGCATTACATACCTGACCAAAAGAAATTTGAACTTGGAGTACTGGTATGCCGCTTAATATATATTCTTTGTTTTTTTTTTTATTTCAAATATTTTTTTCAGGTTCTTATGTTACTTATAAACTTAATACAGGACAATGATGCCAATAAAAAACTCTTAGTGGAAGCCAAGGCGCCCGCAGAATTTGAGAGTGCCTATGCATGTAAGAAAAACTATTACAGTAACACGAAAAGTTCTAAAATATACTATGTTCCAGGTGATAAAAGTGCTGTGGAAGCCCTCATTGCTCAATTTTACCAGTGGGAAGAGTGTGCCAGGGTGGCAGAAAAAAGAACGGACGCCATTCTGGACGGGGAGAAAGACGGAGAGACGCAAAACGTCCAAAAGTCGAATGAAGAATTCATTGAAGAGACTGTGGCAAAATGTAAGCAGTCAATAGCTTTTTGTGTCAGTTCGAAATAATTTTTTTATGGTTTGTAGTACTTCAGAAGGCTGGTATTCATATGGAGTTTACCTTCCTAGCCTCGTATATAGTGATGCTAATGGGATTTTTGATCATGAACAATTCTGAGTATGAAACCATTGTGAGGACCTTTTTGAAAGATAACAACTTTTCGACGATGGTTGATCTGTTAAACAAGTTCTTCAAGTTTATGAATCTCACTGCCTCGGTAAGAATTAGTTTTCGTTTTACATGTATGAGAATTTTTTTTTCAAAAACAAACTCGGAAAGATTAATTTTACATATCCTTTTTATGTAGTCGGGCGCTTCTAGTGTGTGTGCAATGAAAGCCACGGAGAAAGTATTAAAGTACTTGGAAGATTGTGACAGACTACAAGAAGAAAAAACGAAAGTGGACAAAGAGAACACCACCACGTCTTCGGAGTGTATGGATCTCAGTTATTCGGTAGTCCATTAGTTCTTCGCCGTAAAATGAGTAGGATTAGTTGGTAAATGCATTTTGTTTCTTTATTATCCTTTTCCTGTTTTCTTTTTTTTACTCCCATTCCTGTAGACAGTAGGGTGATCAACATTTGCAGTATTTTTATAATTATTAAACGATATAAAATAACTGTACAGATTTTACTACTTGCAACAAGACAATTTAAATGTGATATACAGTTATTAATTTTTGTTACTTATTAACAATAAATTAATATGATTCTTCCAGAAACACCAGTGATATATTTAAGAAAACGAAAATATACTCTTAAATGTAAAGTCGATAATAGTATGTAAATGGCTCCCATAACAGTGAGTTTAATAGGTTTGCTAAAAAATATCTTTTATTATTGAAATGCTCCTAAATGTTATCGATTATTAGAATAAATATAAGGAACAATAAGAAAATGATATTTTTTTAGAAAATTTATTAACTCACTTATGGGGCTATTTTATCAAGCCTAGCCCTACTTAATAGAAGAAGCATAAAAGTTAATAAGTGAAGCCTTGTTATAAAGTATAAATGTACTAAATATCATTGGCCTTTTTTAGTTTTAAATGATTATTTCGTTCGCAAAATATAAGGTCGTTCTTAACATTACCTATTTAATTTTGAATTGAATTGGTAATTATTTCGACATTAATGTGAGTAGCTGTATTAATTTTTGTCAAATGTTGGTTTACACTCAATGTCTTATGGGAAGAGAGATCTTCGCGATTATAATAATTATGACTTTTTCGCAATAATTTGTATATTACATTGTTTTTTGATGACCGATCTTTTTAGCTATTGTAAATATGTCTTGTTAATTATAAGTGACATTATTTTGCAACAAGTACCTAATTATAATGTTAAAATAAAATCTGTATTATCTACCTTTAAAACTTGTACATATAAATTTGAAAAATTCCACCAGAATGTATAGACTAATTATTGGTCCTTATTTATTAAATAATTATAGTTTTATAAATCGCACATAGTATGTAATTGATTAATTCATTTTATTGTGTATAATGGATTGTTTATATTGTGTAAATACATTATGAAGTGTTTCCTTTTTTTAATTGTGTGGTTATTTAAATATATATTCCTATGCATTCACCTCAAATATAAAGAAAAATTTACTATTTATGTAAGTTAATTACTTAAATTAATGCATTAATTTTTAAACTTAAAAACGGACCAAGTCCATTTGATCCTGAACTTTCAGTATAATGAACGTTCCCAAAAATTCACTTCTATCACAGATACCAAGCTGTATAAATCTTCTATGTTTCCAACTGTTATGTCAAATTTCGTAACATAACCTCAAGTAAATAACAGTAATTTGATTAATTTATTAATTTATTGAGTATGGAAAAAAACCCGAAAATTGTAATTATAGGGGCTGGAGCAGCTGGTCTTGCCGCAGCAGTGAGATTAAAACAAAAATGTTTCGATAATATAGTCATTTTAGAAGCTGAAGACCACCTTGGGGGCAGGATAAATTCTATTAAATTTGGTGATAGCTATGTTGATTTGGGGGCCCAGTGGTGTCATGGGCAGGAAAATAATATCGTTTATGAACTGGTTAATGATTTAGATCTGTTGGCTCCCTCGTATAATACTTATACTGATCATATATTTTGCCAAGATGGTAACAAACTTGCTAAAAAAACCTTTGATATTCTTTTAAATGTTGCTCATGATGTTTTGAGAAGTGGTGATGTTTACAGGAACCAAGATAAATCATTTGGCGATTCTTTTGAAGAAATGTAACTTCTAATTAATTGCTGTTGCAATTTCATTCGTGTCTCCCTTTAAAGTTTCAGATATAAGCTTGAACAAGATCCTAAAAGACATGTAGTTATGTCTTATGTAGATGATTTTATCAGTTGGTTTCACAGCTTTCTTTTGTGTTATAAAGCAGCACCAAATTGGTTTGATATTTCTGTCACAAATAAGGAATATGAAAAGTGTCCTGGATATCCATTATTACATTGGAAGGGGAAAGGTTTTAATATTTTTCTGGATGTCCTCTTGGTATGTAAACTGAGTTTCCACACTGACATTTTAAAATTTCTCTTGGAATCACCTTAAAGCATAAAACAGTCATTCATTATTTGACTTACAGAAAAAATATCATAGTGATTCAGAGGGTTTTGACATTGAGAATAACATTCAATACAATAAAGAAGTTTGTTGTATACATTATGCTGGTACAAACGAGGAAAATGATGTAGAAATTCACTGTACAGACAAATCTGTATTTAAAGCTGATCATGTTATATGTACCATTCCTTTGGGGTCATTAAAAAAATATCATAATACTCTTTTTGATCCTAAACTACCTGATATCAAAGTAAATGCTATTGTGGGACTAGGATTTGGTTCAGTTTGTAAAATCTTTCTTAAATTTCCTCGTCAGTGGTGGAGTGGGGAAACTAAAGGTTTCAGCCTATTATGGAATAATGCAATTCGCCAAAGAGTTCGTCGGGAATATCCCCAGTATATAGGGAAGGTAAAATCTTCACCTGTATGTTCTCCTTTTCTAAAACTTGGGTAGTTTCTTCCACTAAGTTTTATTTTGTGGTCTAATATTTCGTATGTACTAATTAGTATCTAGAACTGAAAATATAGCAAAAGAAGTACTCAGTTCTGTAGGTTTGCATCCCTAATTAACATATATAATTTCTTTCTGAAAAGCGGTAAATGTTTAAACAAAATAAGAATAATTAATCGAAATGATACAAATACGTAGCAGATAAACAAGAAAAATTTGTAGGATGGTAAATCGTGGATGGAGGGCATATTTGGATTTTACGTGATAGACGAAAATCCGTGTGTGTTGTTAGGGTGGTTGACAGGTCCAGGTGCAGTGGAAATTGAGAAATTGGCCTCTGAGCAAGTGATGGATGCATGTTTATATATTTTAGAGCAATTCGTTGGGTGTACATGTAAAGTCCCATCACCGCAATGTGCTATTGTGTAAGAGCCTATAAATTAATTTTAAATATAGCAAAAATAAGTTCAGCAACAATCGTGGGCAAATACAAAGAGTATGCTACTTCTAATAATTCGTAATTTGAAGCTCAAAATGGAACACAAATCCAAATTTTTTGGGTACGTGGTCATATCGCAGTATGGACACCCAAAAATTACAAACTTGTGCTTTGCATTTGGCTGAACCAATTAAAAAAAGGCACAAAAACATCTTGCTATTTGCTGGTGAAGCCACACATCCCTATTATTTTTCAACGGTTCATGGTGCCGTGGAGAGTGGATTTCGTGAAGCTGATCGCATAGCTTCAACTTATTCGTAAGTTGGGAGAATTATACACGTATTAATTCCTAAATTACTAACTTAAGTTAATTCTTTTTGGATCGGAACTTAGATATGAACGTGGGGTAAAGTTCAATACCAGAGTTGAGCTGTACACCTGGAAGAAGTAAACGTTTTCACTTTCAACTACTCAAAAAGGCAATGAAATTCACTATATTACTATACTAATAAATATAGGAACATTACATAAATGTTACCACAATATTTATTCAGCGATAATTACTTTTGTAAATATTTATGATTTTGATTTTTTCGTGTTTCGTACTGGTTGCTTTAACATGTATTAAAGTATTATTTATAATTTTTTAACAAATTTCTTTTTTATGCCATTACGTTGACTTTAAGAAAGAAAAACCACACTAAAATTGGTTTAGAAATACTTGTTTAGGTTAAGATTTACTTTAATGCATAATTACGAACTTACGTAAATAAAAATTGACTAAACGAACTGCTCTCCCCTATGCACCGAGGGTTACTGACTCAGTAATGGCAGTTTCATTGTTATAAACACTTTAGATGCATCTGATTGGGGATTATGTTTCGCGCCTAGTTAACAGCCAATAGGAAATTAGGTCAAATAGCAGTCAGCTGACGGTGGCGCTTATAGTAGAATACGGGGAATGCGGTTGTAAATTAAGTTCATTCATTTTCAAACGCCACCTTATGCATTTATACGTATATGCATGTATTTGAGTTTTGGTAAGGAAACTTAAAAAAATCATAACTTGGGCATTTTTAAATCGATTTTGATGCAGTTTTCACCAAAATATAAAACATTTAGTGGAGGGATACCTAACGATGAAAAAAAATTCGAATAGAACGTGGAATCAAATATAAACATATATTACAAATGATCATTGGGTGCATGAATCGAAGCACAAGGATGCGTAAATATAATTAAAAATCAATTTAAAATTAGTACTTAGTGTTCTGTAAAAGTAAAACGTCGCAGGTAATGCGATTCAATCGATACAAAATATGCCTCGTCAATAGTACTTTTAATGCAAACTCAGAGACAGTGACGTTTTTCAACATTTTTAAGTATAACTTTGGGCTTGTATCTATTCTTTTCCCTTTTCACCCTCCCACAATTGAAATAAAATAATTTTATTATGGAACACTAATAAGAATCTGTTTAATTGTTAATAAAAGTCGAAAACATTAAATACATGTAACAGTCTTTTACAAAAACGTTTCTTAATAATTTTTACTGCATACTCTCGCATTAAAATGTATAAACTTTTAGAGTCGAACCTAAAAGAAAGATAATAATCGTTGGGGGTGGAATCGCTGGTATAAGTGCTGCTTTAACGTTATTAAACCATGGTGTTCAAGACTTTGTTATATTGGAGGCTGATAAAAATTTAGGAGGGCGTATTAAAACGATTTACCACGAGGGCAAACCATTAGAAATGGGTGCCCAGTGGATTCACGGATCTGGGAATACAATATATCAAATAGCCAAAAACCACAACCTAATACTTCCCGAACAATCCCACGAGGGCACAGGCGTGTATGTCAGAAATGACGGTTGTATTTTTGACGAAGATTTGGTTAAATGGGTAGACTTTAGGGTGGGAAAAATTTTAGAAGAATGCGAACACTTTACAGACACTTTAGAGCACCCAAAATCGGTAGGGCATTATTTGAAAAGCAGATTTTCGGAGAATTTGAAAGACATTGACGAAAACTGCGATAAAGGAAAATACTTAGACTTACTTGACTGGCATCTTCGTTTTCAAAACATCGATAATTCATGTGACGATTTGCAGTTTGTATCTGCGAAAGAATGGGGCAAATATTACTGTCCCGATCTCAACGGTCAAGAACACATCAATCTAATGAACGGTTATCAATCCTTGATTGACGTACTTGTTAAAAAAATAGATCCCACAAAGATACACTTACAAACCACAGTGGAAAAAATAAAATGGAAAGACAATAACAATAGTGTGACTGTGACTTCGACAACAGGAAAAACATATTGTTGTGATCACGTACTTGTCACCTGCTCTTTGGGAGTTTTGAAGAGGGATCACGCCACAATGTTTGATCCGCCTTTGCCATTCAATATGAGATCGTCCATAGACGCAATGGGTTTTGATAGTTTGGGGAAAGTTTATTTGGTGTTCGAGAAAAAATGGTGGGACGTTGAAGGATTTCAATTGATTTGGACCAAGGATGCTGTAATGGAAGGGTTAAAAGGTTGGGTCAAACATATCAGTGGAATGGACTCGGTCTACAATCATCCCAATGTGCTTGTAGTTTGGGTTGGAGGAAGAGGGGTGGCTCTTATGGAATCTCTGCCAGCTGAACTTTTGGGGACACACTGTGTAGATTTGCTAAGGGTGTTTCTTAAAAAGCGTGACATTCCTTACCCTATTAAAGTGATCAGGTAGGATATAATTAAATAGTGGTATTAGTTTTCTCCATTTTTTTTTACGAAACACTACATTCAATTCTTCAATTTCGTTATCTTTTTGGAATCATTCTCGTAGTAGTCAAATTATGACCTTTTCAATGTATTAATTAATGTGTTTTTGTAGAATTTCTTTTGGAAAATAGTTTAGGAAAAGTTTTGAAAATTCCTTGTTGTATTTTATTATTATGTACAGATTCTCATGTATACTTCAAAAGTATTTACATTTTGCTCCCATACACTTGCAGTTTTTATAATCACAACTGATTATGTATCTACACTAAACTAATTGTTACCTCTAAACTTATCTTCTATAACCCTAATATATTCACAAATTTCGTTACATACTTCACCTTTTAATGTTTCAACTATCAACTCCCACATGTCATTCTCTCTCCTATCTCCTTTCCATTCCTTTATAAATTCTCTTATTTCCTCTCTTTGAATCTTTATTGCTATTCCACAACTAAATAAATGCAGTAATGTTTCCTTAATGCCTCCACATAATCTACATTTCCAATCTCTGAAACCCTTTTTGTGTCCTCTCCAAACGTTACCACATCTAATTCTCGCCCATATTTCTTTATTCTCTTTCTTTTTATACTTCTTATTCGGATATTCTGCCCCATTAACATCCGGGATAATTTCCCTATACATCTTATTGTAAGACGAAAATTCCTTGTTGTATTAAACTGTTATTGTTTTTCTTTCATATTCTGGAAAAGCGAAAAGAATTAAATACTTTTCTTTAATTTAATACATTTTGAAGTTTCCACTTGAATGAAAAGTAAATGTACTTTCTCCAATGTGTTTGATTTTGATATAAATTCCTCATTTTTATTTCATTAAAAGTACATCATGTTTAATTAATGTCAACCTTCTATTTAATTCATATCGAGATCGAGCCCTTTTATTTAAATTTTTTTCCAAAATTTCCTCTTTTATTAAAAAAAAATCTTTCCCTTTAACTCTCTTGTACTCATTTTCTGGGATTTTTTTTACGAAAAATACGAATGAATTTTTTTTCTGTAACGCATTCGTATTTTAATACATTTTTCCGTTTCATTAGGAGCTGTTGGCTTAGCAACCGTAGGGTCGGAGGTGGTTACAGTTACTCAACCCCAGAAAATGACGATTCCAATAAAGACAGATCCCAACTTTTGAAAGCGGCTTTAGAAGGGGATATCCCAAGAATTTTACTCGCTGGAGAAGCTGTTCATTTGACCTATTTTTCTACAGTTCACGGGGCCTTTGAGTCCGGAAGATCGCAAACGGAGAAACTTCTTAATTACTTAAAAGCATACAACAATGTTTGTCCAAAACAAATTAATATATAATCTGGAGTAGACTGTAACTGGCATACCTCAACCAGCCCCACAAAAAAAATTGTAAAAATAAAAACATTTTATAAAATACTGTCTCTTATTCAAAACTGACACTTCCTTTTTGAAAATTTGCTAAAAATAATTAAGTGAATGGGGTAAACGTGTTACGTAATGCACCTGTTTGTTTATAACTAGATAATTCTACAAAAAAATAGTCGTCACATCAGTTTGGAAAGCAAATAAATAGGTAAGTAAAATTTAATTACTTATGCTTTCAAGTTTATTGTTTTAAATGATTTGTTTAATTATAACTGATGAAAAATATTTTTCTTTAAATATGTAAAAGGAAGAATTTTAAAAGACCCTTAGACGAGGGTTCTAAATTACAGCATTTTTCTATGCAATATGCAAATGTAAACAACATCAGCATGTAAAATACAAGTTACATTTTAATCGTGGGACATTATCATTAATTTTTAATAGACTATTTAAAATTGCATAGCTACATACGGGTTATAATACGTAATTTTCACCTTTACTTTACTTTACACTTTTAGAATTTCAAAAGTCATGGCAAGAAGTTCTGCTTCTCTCAATTGTTTCAAATGCTTCACATTTCCTTTATCAATTTTTTATCGTTATGATCATGTAAATCCACAATTATCAAAAATATACAGGGCTACGTTTTTAACAGTATCTTCGTTAACTCTTTTGGTATCTGTGTTATCAACAATTTTGTATGTGAAGCAAATAACAATAACGTCGAAGGAAAACTTAGAAGGTTTAGTAATTGCTTTAAGAGAACTTCTACTAACGGTATATATCACCATTATGCTAATTTTATTAATTATCAAACGAAAACAAAACATTCTGGATATAATTTCATTGGGGAATACATACTCAACTAGTTGGAACTTCTCTAATCGAAAATCTCTTTGGAATAAAAATATGTTTACACTGGTTTTTGTAATCGTTACTTTTGCCATTTGCAAATCGATCATAATATTAAGAAGAATCAAAGAAGAGAGTTTCGAAAATAGTACAATACTTTGCATCGGCTCTTTAATTTGTCGTTTATATGAACATTTGATTTTAATTATTTGGATTCTCTTGACGTTAGCATATTCTGTTTTATTTGAAAAATGTTTTGAGGATATTTATCGCACTTTGCGATATAAATCTAGAAATGTTCCTGTAGGAGGAATGATAAGGAATCATTTATAAGTGTACAACTGTCTTACAGTTCATTATAAGATGATTGGTACAGAAATAAGTGTATTTTTAATGACTGCCCTTTGTATCTATACTGCTACATTTATTTTGAACACGTATCGGTGTATGATGCAATTAATTGAAAATATTGATTTTATTTATGGAAACTGGGAAACGTTTGATACCTTCTATATTTTCCTTGCGTATATAACAGCCGATAAAGTAAAAAATTCAGTAAGTTTTATTAAAATTCACTGATTAAATTGGTTAATTGTTATTGTCGTATTTTAGAGTTACAAAATTTTAATATTTTTATTTAAATTTCCTCTTAATAGGCTAACAATTGTTGAACAAATGGAGGTAAGTTGTTTTACAACTAGGTGTTTTTATCAACAAATAATTACGTTTCTATCAACAAAAAAAGATTTAATTTTTCAGGTGAATGAATTAATTTTCAGTTTAGTTTATAATAAACCTTTTCACAAAGTTTTTGGGATATTTAATTTTGACTGTAGGACCACCTTGACGGTAAGTAAATAAAATTCAAAATAATTAACGATTTTTTAATGCAAAACTGATTATTATTTATTTTATTTGTAGATAGCAGCATTTACTATAACTTATACTATTGTTGGATTGCAATTATCCTTTTAGAACTACCAATTAATAAAAATAAAAATGGGCTAAATGTATTAATATTCCAACAAGAATTCAACCCCTGTATTTTTTAAATGTTTTAAATCCAAGTGTTAAATGTTAAATAAACAAGTGGTCATACTTACACAAAAATTAAAGATTGAATGTAAAGTTTGTTAAAAAAAGTTTAATGACAAATAACACGTATAATTTAGGATTGTTTGTTAAATAAAATCAAAACGTTTTATATAGGTACTATTAAAATTAGATTTTTTTAAAGTTTTCGACATACAAATTATGTTTTTCGTAGTATTTGGTAATTTGGTGAGAATTATTTTATGTATTTTATACAGAGCATGTTTAAAAGAAAGAAATGCGATGCTGGGTTTGAATCACAAGTAGATTTTCTTTAGAACGTATTTGAAAAATTAATTCGCGCTACTAAGAATTAAAGAAAGCCTGTAGTGTTTTCCAAGTACTCCTTTAGCTTCATAAAAAGTCCAAAAGACCTAGAGCGTTTTAATCAAGTAAATATTCTACTTTACTTAGTACTTGTATTTTTAAAACGAAATAGAAGTTTATATAAATTGTTTTTGATCGAGGAAGGTTTCTTTTGAATTTAGGAAAAGAAGACAAATAAAAACGACTGTTTATGAACTTATTTAAAACTGAAAAAGCAATAAATTCGGAAATAATTATCACCTCCAAAGGTTCTCAGTAATTAACATCTCTCCTGCTCAATTAAGGAACAGGACCTGTTCTTTATTTTAAAGAAAAGTACCCCAAAAAAAACGGTTCCTTTATCTGAACATACAAAGAGGCATAGTACCCAAAAAAAAAAAACGGTTAAAAGGCATATAAATGGATGTGATGTAAATTTCTTTATTTTTTGCAATGCTTCTGTTTGTAACTCTTATTCTGATTAAAAATAACGTTAAATACAATAAACTTAACAAAATATATTAAACATAATATAGTAAATGTAATAAGTACTGCGGAAAATATCTTTTTATAAAATTTGATGTATATAAAACTTGTAGACATACGACAGCAAAACGAAAGTTTTTAAGTTCTAAATTTTACGAGTTTCAAACTTTCCATTTTCGTTTAACTGAACATTGTTACTGTTTGTGAGATTCTGCGATGGAGAAAATTCATCTTTGACTTCTTTTGATAAACAGTGATAATATGTACAAGTCATTAAAAATATAACTGCGATAAGGATTGTCACGCATCCTATTACCCACTTTGATATATACCCTACTTTGTATAAGAACAAGGCACCTTTTACATTCTCCTCTACATTATCCTTAGCTTTTACGGCCTGAAAATATTTTCAGAATTATAATAAACTGTTTAAGAATAATGATTAAAACCGTATAATTTTTCTTACCATTTCATACCAACCCAACGGAAAAACTATATATTCTGTAACATTTGATAAATATTCGAATTCTGATATTCTTACAACTTCAGTGTTCAATTGGAGTCTGATACAAGCTTCTAAAGGTGTCGAAGTTATCTATGGAATATTGATAACGAGTAAATATAACTGATATAATTTGTGTGAAAAAACAAAGGAGAATAACAGAATTCCTTAATTATCCTACGTGGAAACCTTCAAAATTAAATAAATAGTCTGTAAAGATAACTGTTTACTGTGGGCTATTGTCTTTGAATAATTTAACCAATTCAAAAGGCCTCAAAGTCAACCAGAAAGTGTAATCCTTCACTTTTCTTTGTCTTGTTTTTGTAAGGAACTTTGCTACTTTGAAACAAGCCAAGGATCTTTGTAGGAACGCATGGTATTAAAGTAAAAAGAAGGATTTTCTTACCGGATCAATCTCAACATAAGATTCGTGCCGAGATTTTTCAGGTGTTAAGCCTTCGACTTTATCAACTAATAAGTGATGAGAGAGGTAAAAGTGTGGCGGAGATACCAGTATAGAATAATCGATGCAAGATTTGATATCGATTAGTCCTGGCAAGGGACATCTCGGTGACGTACCGTTCTCGTGGCTGTACAATTTGGGACAGTAACAATCCAAGTTTGACACATCAGATTCTTTATATGAAAAACGAATCGTGTCGACGGCATTCACTTTACTTTCACGTTCGTATGAAAGATGCATGTGTCTAAAATTTCGAAAAATATAATTGCCATTACTCCAGGAACATTTTATTTAATATTAGGGGATTCCTGCTACACAACATGAAGTCGCAACATGCAAATCATGTGCAGCTGCCGCTTGCATTACGATGAGGCAGAAGTAGAAACTTAAATAACTACTGACTACTGACATTTAATATTTTACTCTGACCACCAACGATCAAAGTTTGACCGTTCGTATTTAAGAGGTAACAAAACTATTGACTAGTAATATACAAGCCTGATACAGACGTACGTGCATATTTCAGGTAAAAATATGTCGATTCCCTTTTCTTTTTCTAACGGTTTCGGGAAAAACCAACCGTCACTACCCTTAATTATTCTACACTCCCCTGTCCAAGCGTTTAATTCGTTATCAAATTCGTATTTTATCAGCGTTCCTCTCTTTGTAAGATTATCTTGTCCAGTGTACATTTCAAATGGACCATCAATGCTTCCATTTGTCTAAAATTAGAGCTCCAGTTCAATTTCCATTTCATTCACTTCTATAAATATTATTATAGAAATCAATATCAGTTCGGGAACAAAAAACCAATTTAATATCACAACCGACACCCCAATTTCGCTTTGATGTCTATAATAATAAGATGTTTGACTTTACTTTTCATAATTCTTGATAAAAACGGAACAACTCTCCGTCGAACTTCCAATGTAACTTACCATAAGTGACACAACATAATCCATCCCATTCGGCGCTGGTCTCAAGTTTTTTATTTGTATCAGTCCCAACAACGAACATAACCATTCTGAAGTAAACATTATTTAGTCTTTAAATTTGTTAAAGAAAACAAAAATACAATTAAAAGAATATCTGTAGTTTTCTTGAAAACAGCAAAAGTATAATTCTACTTTACTCAATTAATTAAAAACTTACGTAATTTTATCAGTATAATTAATTCAACTGATTATTTTTGTTCAGAAACTTGCCTGTCTCCTCGTGCTCACAATGCAACGTTATACCGTCAAAAACCATGTTCTTAACGGTTTCTCTTAAAAAAATATCGTGCAAAGAAGGATATAAAAAAGGAAGGGTTTTAGATAGATCTGGAAGCATTTGAGGCACGAACTCGTGTAATGCCAATGCAGAACTCTAAAATTTGAAAAGAAAGGAACACCATGTAAACTACCTGCATTCGGTAATTTTTGAGATAAAAAACAGTTTACCATAAGAGCTATGTTGAGAACTGTTAGACGATCGGTATCTTTGCCAATTGATTCGATTTCATTGAAGTAGTAAGTTTTTTTCCTGAAATAATCCACCGAAAAATCTGCCGGGTTCTCAGAAATATCAATGTGTTCAATTTTTACGCTAGAAGTATGTGAAAAATGTTTATTCAGATTGGTTTCTACTCGTTTTGCAACTTTGTTTCTTACTCATAAACGTATGGTCCGACTTGTCTAAGAAAAGGCGTACCTCCATTCTCCACTTGTTCTGGATTTGTAACGTTAAAAAAATATATTTTGAATTTACTACTTGTTGAATCGTATGGCGTTTTCCAACTTTCAAATACCGGTGTACTTTTTACGACTACAGATTTCTAGGAAATATATAAAAGATAAAGAGGACCCAGGACTTTTTATTAATGATGATTTTATAAAGTCTTTAAGAATGATTATTAATGTTAAAAAATACCTTTAGGTGTGCTTAGAGAGAGAGAACCTTATCGGTACAATAAGTGAAGTAAAACTAACATAATTTTTTTGATAACTTAAACAGGAAATTACTGTTAATGTAATGAATATGACTCCTTAAAATTAATCCTGTTATCGTTATAAACCACGTACCTTATCAACTATTCCATCTAAATACTCTGGAACTATATACCAGCCGGCAAAACAAGCCAAAAAAGCTACATTTAGAATTACAAAAATGATGACAAAATGCGACTTCATTTTCGACCTCTTACTTTTTAATTTTAAATATGTAACAATGAATAGCAGTATATTAAAAATAATTGAATATTGTTTTCGGAACGTGTTTGTTGGCAAAATAATCTAGAGACATAATCGAGATTAAACACGACCGCAGCAAATTACTTACTTACTTACTTACCTTATTTTGTAATTTACCGTAAATATTAACATTGCTGGGTACGTTAGTTGAAATATTTCTACTATTTAAAATAATTCACGTTACATATGTCGATGTTGTTCTTTTTCGAACGAACGAATTCGCGTATAGATTCAAAATAATTAGTTCTTTTATTAATAAAGTTAATTGTAAAAGAAAAAAAAGATTTGTAACCGAGAACAATTTTGGTGAAGGCGCCGGGGCAATTTAAACTAAGTTTATAATTGAGCTACAATTTCGGTTCTATTGGAGTAAATTGATGAATTTTCATCTTTAAATTATATTTTAAATGTAGACACAGTTAGGGATGCTACTTTATATTTTTCTTTTTAGAATTAAATTATTTATAATTTGTAATATAATATGTAGGCAACCCAACATACAGAAAATATTACAA